>NW_023276919.1:6782923-6784784 GCF_003668045.3 Cricetulus griseus | reverse complement strand
ATCCTGGGCCAGCATATGGATGCAGTACTGCCACTGGGCCTCGGCGTGTCCAAGGCACCCACCGAACTTGGATCAGGAGCAAAGATCACTGCTGTAGGATGACTCTCAGCAGTGACAATGAGTGGAAACAAAAACATCACCTGAACTACCAGAACCAGCAGAAGAACAAAGAACTGCCACTGGGCATCAGTTTTTAGGATCTTGCTGCCAAAACTGAATCCAGTACACAGAACATTGGTGTTAGATGTCTCTAAGCAATGACGATGAATGGAAACAGAAACAGCCCCTGACCGCCATGGGCCTGCAGATGGACACAGGACTGCCTCTGGTCCACGGAATTGGGGGGCTGCTGATGAACTCAGATCCTGGGCAACCATATGGATTCAGAACTGCCATTGGGCATCAGTGTATCAGAGCTTGCAGCTGAACTTGGATAAGTAGCTAAGATCACCAGTGTCAGATGACTCTAAACAGTGATGTAGAGTGGAACGAGAAACAGTCCCTGACCTCCATGGGCTACGAGATGAACATAGAAATGCCACTGGTCTTCGGTGTGTAGAATCTTGCTGGCAAGTTTGGGTCCCTTGCACTGATCACTGGTGTCAGATAGCTCTAAACAGTGACGACAAAGGAAGCAGAAACAGCCGCTGTACTCCCTGGTCCGGCACTTGGGAACAGAAAGTCAATGGGACTTGGCGTTCCATAGTCTTTTGCTGAACTCATGTCCTGGGCTGGCAGATGGACACAGAATTTCCATTGGGCATAGGCATGTCAGAGAATGCCATGGAACTCAGATGAGGTACACCAATTATTGGTTTCAAGTGACTCTAAGAAGTAGCGATGAATAAAACCAGAAAGAACCCCTTGCCCACCTGCACCAGCAGATGGACAAAGCTGCCACTGTGACTTGGTATTTTAGAACCCGTTGCCGAAATCATATCCTGTGGTGGCAGATAAACACAGAGCTGCCACTGGGACTTGGCTTTTCTGAGCCACCAGCCAAACTCGGCTCAGGAGCAAAACATCAATGGTGTCAGAAGACTCTAAGCAGTGACAACGAATGGAACCAGAAACATCTCCTTGCCTACCTGGGCCAGAGGATGAACAAAGTAATGCCACCTGGGTGTCTGTATGTAGGATCTCGCTTCCAAAACTGGATCCAGTGTACAGAACACTGGTGTTAGATGACTCTAAGCAAAGACAATTAATAGAACCAGAAACATTGCCTGGCCTATCTGGGCCAGCAAAAGGACACAGACTTGGGATGTCAGCAGGGTAGGATATGAGGTTAAGTTTAGAAAACAAAATATTTCTTATGTCCTGGTACAGAGGGTTGCATGGTAAGAAGATGGAAGTTTTACCTGGGAACTACTAGATGATGAAGAGAGGAATCTGGGAACACTGAGAGGCTGAATACTATTTATCCGGAGTGAATCTTTGGGTCTTTATTCATGAGTCCAATTCAGGTCACTGGACCTTACCGTAAATCTTTGGGTTTGCCAAAACAAAAATTGGAGACACTTCTGCTGCCTTTTGTGATACAAGCAAATTGACTGAAAGCATTCACATCTTTGAAAAAGGATATCTATAGGACAATAAGAGAACCTTAAATTTTCCCATTTTAGAGTGGTTTAGCATCATCTTCAAAATTCTGACAAAGACAGAAACACACACAGCAAGGGAGAGACATGCAAATAGACAGACAAAAGGATCAGGTTTGGTCCAGAATAGTCCTGAGCAAGTCCAGAGCTGCTGCTATTTTTCCATATTGCAGAGACAAAGACAGAAGGCCAGAAAGAGGCTGAAAGACTGGGACACATACAAACATACACACACACACACACACACATACAGAGAGAGA
>NW_023276919.1:6780186-6781635 GCF_003668045.3 Cricetulus griseus | reverse complement strand
TCCTGTGGAAAAACACATATAGCTCCCCTGGATCTTATGAGAATAGGATCCGGGCCTCTCCAAAGACCAGTTAAGATATCTTTCCATTTTACCATTTCCTTTGGCCTTTCTGGTTCTGAGGTATGGCGCTTGGCCACAGTATGGCCCTGAGAGTCAATGTTTAGAAAATTAAGGGTAAAYAGTGCCATGGATATTGCAACTCTTGTCACCGAGGGTAAGGATACTCCCATTCCCTCCTTTTGTTTGATTAAATAAGACTTAAGTGTGCGATGGGCATGTTCCACAATGCCTTGTCCTTGAGGGTTGTAAGGTAACCTCCATCTGTCTGTAGAAGTGCCGGAACTTTTGAGAGGTATAAGCCGGCCCATTATCTGTTTTTAAGAAGCATATAGGTGGCTAGGTAAAGTCTTATTTTTGTAATACAGCTGAACTTAAAACTATATCTAGCTACATTATATTCCTTAAACAGTAGCTTAACTTCTTTCTGAGGCAGGGTTTTTCTGTGACTTTGGAGCRTGTCCTGGAATTCGATCTGCCGGACCAGGCAGGCCTTGAACTCAAAAAGATCCATCTGCCTCTTACTCTCGAGTGTTGGGATTAAAGGCGTGTGCCATCAACGCCCTAAACTTTAAAGGTGTGTGTCATCAACACCCTTAGCTTAAAGGTGTGTGCTATCAACATTCTAAACTTAACTTTTAAAAACATAAATTGTAACATAATAGATTAGTATCTTTTATAAAACAAGAACTTTACATTGTCAAGCTTTGCTTAAAAATTCTAAATTGAAGCTCTTTAAGTARAAACATTAATAAAATCAAACATTTGACAACTGGTTTTCAAAAGAAATTTAAATTCCCTTGAGGTCTTTCTGTAATATATAGAAGCATTAACATTTTAAATCTTAACTGAAAAACTTGTTTCTAAGATGGTACCTCTAATTTCCACGTGGTCTCCTTTAGTCAAGATGGCAGTTTAAGTATCCTCTTTTTAACTTTAGCAAAATGGTGACCAGTTAGTCATGTGACCAGGTTGCATGTGGCTGGCTACCTGGAAACAGAACATTTTCTCTGACTTGTAACAACCTTTTCTCTGACCTTTAACAACTTTAGGATATAACTTCAGCAAAACAGCTACCAGGAAACAGAACATTTTAAAACAAGCATACATAAATTACTTGAGCAACTTTAGGATATGAGGCTTTCCCTAAGCACCCCAGGCCTTCAAGCAGTGTTGAATCACATGCGTGGCCTTTTCCCCTGTCAAAGACTGGGAAAGCCATCTGTCATTTCCTCCGCTCCTCTAATGGTAAAAAGGAGTCGGTACCAAATTTTTGTTGTGACTCATATAATGGGGGTGCTGATGGAAGTACACCCACTGGATTAACAGGCGGTGGCCTCATATTTGCTTTCACTTTTGGCAGCCGATATCTATCCGGGTGGTATCTGTCTT
>NW_023276919.1:6776776-6779842 GCF_003668045.3 Cricetulus griseus | reverse complement strand
CTTAGACATGTCCTTCCTTTTTTGAGCTCCTAATCTCTCATCTCGTTCGGTTTCTGATATATTATCCTGTACCTCTTTAAGCATTTTTTGACTCTCTGCTACCGTGGGATGGCAAGCCTCATCCTCTAGACAGATATTAATTAGGTCTCTCTATAAGACCAATGTGAACAAAAGAAGAATAAAGACTAGAATTAAGGCTTTTACTGATCCATCCCATAGTGATGACAAATTAAGAACAAAGTAAAAAAAGAAGGTGTCAGAATAAAGCATACCTCTCCCAACTTACCACCCTGAAGTTCTGAATCTGCCCCCTCCGAGGGGTCTCCGCGGTGCCGGCGATGGTAACAGGTTCCCTGGTTTCAGCACCAGATGTCCCGAGCAATCGTCTTGCTGGCAAGAACGACACAGGACATTCAGATCCTTCTGCAGTAAAGCTTTAATGCATCTTGAGAAAGAGAGCATAAGCTTACAGAGCGGAGACCCCAAGCCAATAATCCCGTCCCCTAATAAAGGCTGGCAACCGCCACTTTGGATGTGTCACCCCATGATTGGCTGCAGCTCATTGGATCATATGACGCCATGGAAGAGGCAGAGATCAAGGAATGGAAAGTTACCCAGTGCCTGCGCTTTGACTTGTTTACATTCGGTGCCTGCCGGATGCAGGCGCCATCTTGTAATGGAGAATGCAGGAACAGCTCCCTACAAATGGCAATTTGGGGAATATGGATATCGAGTTCTCAAGAGTGCATCCTGCTGAAGTAGAGCATTGACAATGATTGGCGACCTGAGAATGTTTCAGTAGCACCAGGAATGTCTGTTTGTTCTTTCTTGGACAGGCTACGTAGCACTCACTAGGTTCTTCTAGAAGTCAACAGACGTCAGCAGTAGAGGAGATGTAGTTAAGTTTAGAAAAAAAAAAGTGTTTCTGAAGTTCTGGTATGAGAGCAGTGACAGAACCAATGATGGGGTGATTTGGAAAAGAAAGATCCCAGATGATGAAGAAAGGAATCTGGATTCATAGAAAGGCTGAATACTATTTTTCTCGAGTGCATTTTTGGACCTGTTTGTTTGGGTCCCATTCGGCACCCTAGACATTAATTTTGCCATTGAAGAGAAGTTTAGCATGCTATTCAGTACTCAGGCACAAAGACAGATACACACACACACACTGGGATGGCCAGTTTAAGCATGGCCTGGGATCTATAAAGCGGTTTTCCTTGAAAAGTATCATGCGGTGGCTAAGCAGGCATTGTGTTGGCCCAGGACTGTAATCACATCAAGGGGAAATGGAATATGCAGAGGGAACAAATCTGCGAAATTTGTATACAAATTTCATCTGGGCTAGACAGAGAAACCTTGCCAAAGCTGCAAACCCCGTGCTGAAGGGCGGGCAACATGGTGACTAAAGAGTATTAACACAGCATTGATTGGTGGAGACATGAGAGCAAGAGAGTACAAGTATTGCGAGACTCAGTCTCACTCCGGGTGTTTATATAGAGCTGCTGATGAGGCAGAGAAGTCTCTCTTGAGGTAGGAGGATGAGAGGTTACACCCTGGTGTGTTCGAATGTTCCTGTGAGTCCAGCCCTGAGAAACAGAGGCCTGAGGGTGCAAGGGTTGTGAGATTTAGCTTTTGTTCACTTGTATAGAGAGTCCCTGTCTGGAAAATAATTCATTACCAGAGAAAGTGGGCACAGTTAGGTGGTGGCATCTGTGTTAGGGACTGAGCTTTAACGGCTACTCTGAGGTGGAGAGAGCTAACGAGGGTACGCGGCTCACAACGTTTAGTTTGGCTTACCTAGGTAATATAGAGAAACACTTTTTTTTCTTCATAGAAAAAGAAACCTTGCAGATCCTGGCACAGTGGTGTGGTTGGCAGTACATTCGGGTCACAATCTTGTAAGCTTAGTTTTGGATACTGGAGATGAGCGGGAATAGATTCCCAATTTGAGTGTCTCAAAAGCAAGGGAGGGGGAAGGAAGGAAGGGAAGGATAAGGAAGGGGAGAGTGGGAAACAGGATAGAGGAAGGGAGGAGAGCGTGGGATAAAGGAAGAGTGAGAGAAAATAAACTAAAAATCTGACATGGCGCCTGGCATTGTGACAAGCAGTTGCTTGTGCTGTCAGATCTGGGTGAAGGATGGGAAGGGTAAGAGAGAGGAAGAAGGGGGGTGAAAAAAGCTGGATGGAGGCAGAAGTGATGGGCCGGAAGGTGGCACGTTTAGGAGGATAGAGAGTTTGAGCCCAGCTAGAGATATGTAGAGACACATTGTCCCTGCCCCTCCCTCAAAAAAGTAAACCCAGCACAGTGCAATGCCATGCAGAGTGGTGGTGCTGACTTAAATCTGTAATGAGAGATGAGATAGTCGGGCAGAAACTCAAGTTTGCTACTTCCTGGGGGTGTCTAAATAAATCTCACCGTAATATATTTCTTTGTCTTTGGTAAACTGGCTTCATGAGATGGTTGGACAGTGCTGTGGATCCTTGGTGGAAACCAGAATCTACAAATACCTTGGAATTGGAAGACGAGTAAGGTGGGAGAGGGAAGGTGCGATGTGTATGTGGGGGGATGTAGAAATGGGTATAACAGGGTGGGGGTGGGTTTAGGGTGTGTGTGGGGCTAGGGAAGGGTACTGTTCAGATGAGTGGGGGGGTGGGGTTACAGATGGGAATAGGCATGATAGAGTTGGGGTGGGGTTAGGGTGGGCGTGGCCTTGGCGGAGTGGTGGTTGGTTTTATGTTTTTTTAGGAAAAGGCGTTTCTAAATAGCCCCTGGAACTTGATTTATAGACAGAGSTGGGCCTAGAACTCAGAAATATGCCTGCCGGTGCCTCCCAATTGCTGTGATTAAAGGCATGTACAAACCCGCTAGACTGCCAGTATGTTTTAATAGAAATTCAAGGTAAACCTGGCATTGTGAGATGACAGTCAGTATACTGGCACCGATCAAGAATTTTTGCACTAGTAATTGGGATGAAAATTGTGAGTTTAGGTTAAATAATAGAACTCTTGTTAATAATAATAAAAAGTGCTGTAGAGGTGGTTCAGTGTTCAAGAGGGCTTACTGGC
>NW_023276919.1:6773596-6774691 GCF_003668045.3 Cricetulus griseus | reverse complement strand
GTCAACCAAATACCTGACAAGAAATAACTTAAGGAGGTAGAGATTTAGAAAATGTTCAGAAAGCTTTGGTCCTACGTTGCAGAGAAAGCATAGAAGCAGGAAAGTACATATCATGGATAGCCATATTGCATCTGCAACCAGGAAGTAGAGCGGTAAATGATAGTTTTCACTGGACTTTGTATCCTCTTATTTGTTTTTTGTTTTTTGGTTTTTTTTTGTTTTTCATTTTAAGCTTTAGTGTCTGTATGTAGTACATACATATATGGTGGAATACTTAGTGTATGGGTGTATGAGCCCATGTAGAACCCAGTGGAAATACCTTCCTTCATCACTCTGAGCCTTCATTTTTCCTTTTAGATAGATTTCTCATCGAGCTTGATACCCACTGTTCCAACTATGCTTTCTGGTCATCAAGCTCTTACTATCTGCCCATCTCTACCTGCCAATATAGACATTACAGGTATGTACAGTCAATTCTAATATATTGTGTGGGTGGAATGGATTTGAAATCATATCCTCATGCTATCCTCATGCTATCCTCATGCTAGCAAGTGTTTTTTACCAACTGAACCATCTTCTCAGCCCCAATCTTTCTAATTTTTAATTCACTGAAGGGCATATACAGAGAGGTAATAAAGGTGTGATCCTTTGTCTTCATTGTCAGTCTCACTGTTATTTGGAATTACCTAGGACACATAAACAACTCTAGGCATGTGTGTGAAGGCATTTCCAGTGAAACTGTGGATAAAAGACCTATCCTCAAGAACATAGCAATATTCTAGGGCTTTGGGGTGCCAAATGAATTAAAAATTAGAAAGCATGAAGCTGAGAAGATGGTTCAGTTGGTAAAAAGCACTTGCTGTTTTAGCATGATGATGAGTTCAAATCCTTGCCTTCACACACATGCCTAGATGTGTCCTAGGTAATTCCAAATAACAGTGAAACTCACAATGAAGACAAAGGATCACACCTTATTTACCTCTCTGTATATGCCCTTGAGTGCAGGTGCCTTTAGATTCCAGAAGAGGGAATCAGCTCCCTTGGAATTGAGGTAGAGATCTCAGTGAGCAACCTGACAACTATGATCCACTTTTA
>NW_023276919.1:6770648-6772436 GCF_003668045.3 Cricetulus griseus | reverse complement strand
GCTCTTGTCCCTGCGTACCTTATCTCCTTCTTCTCTCCCTCTGTCCATCCTCCTGTCACCTTCCCCTCCTAATCTCCTACTTCCCATTACCCTCCCTCTCCCCACCTGTTATATCCCATTGGCCCACCCCTCTACTTTCTCCCTCTCCTCTGTCCCTGGCTGTTTCCTTCCCTATACCATTTATTCAGCTCCTTCCCCACTTTGATTTTACTCAATTTCTCCCTCATCTTACTGCCTCTAGTTCTCTTTCCCTTTTCCCCTTCCCTCTGGGTCCTTTTCTTTCCTTCCATTTCTTTCCTTCCTTATCTTTCCTTTCTTCTTTCTTCATCTTCTGCATCTCAGTTGAATCTTGTTCTATCATTATTTTGGTGTGCCTTCTCTAGGTATTTTGCTTTGATTGGCTAAGCATTTGTCATTCATCTTTATCATTTTATAGAAATAAATATTTCATTGGTTCTTTTGTATTCTTGGTTCAGGTTTGATTTTATCAGTGTTGGCTCAGCTTTCTTAGTGCTCTAGGGGTTAAGATTCGGAAACTGATGGTGAATCCCACAGAAACACCTGACCTGAACAAGGGGGAGCACATGGCCCTCAGTCTTCTGTCTGGGAGGCCATCAAGGGACAGCTCCAGACCCCTAGTAGTGCATGTCAACAAGGAGGCCTCCACACCCTATCTGGCCTCTCGTAGTGGATAACTATTTTTTCATGGTATAAGAAGGGTCTTTGAGAGCCCACTGGGAGGGCCTAGGCCCAGCCCAGGATGATGTTGTGGAATTTGGGTATTCCCCATAGAGGGCTCTACCCTCAATGAGGAGGGGGATGGGAGGGGGTGTTAGATGGTTGTGGTGGGGAGAGGGAGAAGGGATTGATATGTGAAATTATAATTTTGAAAAAAAAATATTATGTAAAAAATATTCATTGAATGAAAAAAATATTCTGAACCCATGATAATGAGTTCTGATCTTTGTCATTGTTTGTTACTAACAATATTTGAGTTTTCTTTGACGTTTTCAACTTTTGTGTGTGTACTCATGCACTTAGCATAAAATCAGGTGTGCACATGTAATAACTCATATGTGGATGGCAGGTGAGGATATCTTACTGAGGTTCATTCCCTTTATTTCTACCATGTTTTCCAGGAGTTCAATTAAGACTTGCTGGCAAGTACCCTTATCTGATGAGCCATCTACCAGTTCCTAATTTTTAAAATGTAGTTACAGCAATTGATTTCTTTCTTGTAATAACTTTCATTCTATTTCCCAACAATGTTCTGTTATATTACGTTCTCATACATTTTACTTATGTTCGGTTTTATTCCTACCACTATTTGGGTAGGATTTTTGAACCCACTCCCAATTTCTTTAGAGACTCACTGATTTTTCAAAGTGTATTATTTTTCTAATCTCTGTGTATAGCTCCTGTAGTTTATTTTTATGCTGGGTTGTACTTTTTAAAAATGCTGTCATAAATAAAAATTACTTTAGTTATCTTGGGTTTGCTAAGACTTGCTTTATATAAAATATAACTATCTTTTAGAAAAAATCCTTAGGCTGCTGAGAAGTATGTGTTCTGCTCTTGTTCCTTGGGGTGTTCTCTAGAGTTTCTTTCAGTTCATTTATTTCTATGTAACATGTTTCCTTATTTTCCTTTTGTTATGATGACCTGTCTGTTGGCAATAATCTTGTATTCATTTCACCCAATATAATGTTGAAATCTGTTATCTTTTGCTTAATAGTGTTTATTTTATAAAATTTGGTATGCTAATGTCACATAAATATATGTTCGTGT
>NW_023276919.1:6765508-6768255 GCF_003668045.3 Cricetulus griseus | reverse complement strand
TATCAAGTAGGTTTGAGTTAAGCAGAATTGTAGTAGAGTTGCAAAGATTGTATGAAAGTCAATTAGGAGTCTTGAAAAAGCATACTTATGTAGAGAAGGTTCTCCAGAATACACAATTGCTAATCTAATTTGTATTAGTATCTGAAGCACATGATTTCAGACCTAATATGTACTAACTGTTATTCAGCAAAAACACTAATATAAAAACGTTGATCAGTTTAAAGGCAATGCCATTAATACAGTTAACAAATGATGACATGAAGGAGAGGGTTGATTCAGAGTATGGATGTAGTCTACCATGTTGAGTGCAGTGTAATCAATTTTCTTGAAATTTTAGCACTTTGTAAATGAATACATTTGCAAGATATATCAATACTCTGAGTAACCCATGATTCACAATTCTAAAAGATATTCCTGATTAACCCTGTTTACATTTAGTTTGCCAGGAAATTTCTGGAGATAAGAATAATTATTTTTGATTATCAGTGATTAACCAGTAAAAGTGCATTGGTTTGGAGGTTATATTTCAAATACCACTATTACATAGCCTTTGATTAAAAGGCTTATTTAAGACTATATTATTTCACAGTTTTACAATTTTTTCATACAAAAGTCTGAATTGATTCAATTTGAGTTAATCAGTACAAATTTTATTTGTTTTTCCTTTAATGTATGTCTTAGCTTATCTTTTCATCCATTCACCTATTTATATGATTAGGCAGTAAATATTTACTGGACTTTCTCTGTAACAGTCATAATTTAAATATTATAAAATACAAAGATGAATCAGGTATATTACCTGAACTCAGGTGGCACATTGGGAAGATATCCTTCCTTATTCTCCTTACAGTCTTCCTGATTCTGTGTCATTTTAGAAAATCCTGGGTTCCTTTCACATTTTCCCAAACTTTAGCATAACTTTTGACCTAGAATGAGCATGGAAATCAGCAGATTTGAGGACACTCCATAACCTGTGGAAGACTATTTTGCGGTTGCTTAATATGCAGTGTAATTGTGTTTTGGATGTCATTTAAATGTTACAGACACCATTTTTTTATTGCTCTACTATTTCTTTGCCCACGTTTTCAGTGTTAGTTGTTGCTGTGGCAACCAGCTACAGGCCTCAGGGCAACTTATTTAAACTGCAACATATAACTCTACTTTCCGACAAGTGAATTGTTGCCCAGTAAAATTTGTATTAATTAATTAACTAAATTATTTATTTATTTATTTATTTATTTGGGTTTTTGAGACAGGGTTTCTCTGTGTAGCTTAGGATCATAACCTGGCACTCGCTCTGGAGACCAGGTAGGACTCAAACTAACAGAGATCAGCCTGCCTCTGCTTCCCGACTGCTGGGATTAAAAGCGTGCGCCACCAACCCTTGGCTTCTTTTCTTTTCTTTTCTATTTGTATTTAATATAAGATACTCTTTTGAACAGGTGTGCACCAAATACTTAATAGGTTACATTTATGCTGATAAAGTTTGTGGTTTGTGTAAATTCAAATTTAACTGTCTGTTTTCTCCTTTTCTTTATTTTACATTTGGGCCAACTTACTTGGATAGCTGTCATTTTAATTACTATTAAGCAGAGGAAACCTCTGGCTATTGGAGGTAATGGTTCATTAGACAGACTAGCTGCTGTTGTCACATTGTTGTCACTCACATAATACTTCTTTTTACTGTAATACTGGGGATCAAACCCAATGTTTCATACATACTAAGCAAGCACTTTACCAATTCTGATATGTCCTTAGTCAGGTGGGTAATTCTGTTTTAAATCTTTCATATTTTCTTAATGGACTTTTGTCCCACAAAGGATTAAGCAGTTTTCCATGATTATGAATTAACTGTTTAAAAATGTAGTTAGAAGGCAGATTTGATGATATACCCCAACAATCCCAGCATTTGAATGGTAAGAGAATTAGGAGTTTAGAAGCACCATGATAACCCAAATTTAATGACTAGATAGCAAAAATATTTGAACCATTTTTGTTTTTGCTTTTGGCTTCTAATAAAATTTATGTTTAACCCAGAAAACACAGATAGAACCTTTTAACAAGTATACATAATTTTTTGGGGGGTTGGGAACATAAATAAAAATTTTAAAGACAATGAACCTGGTGTGGTCATAATTTTTTTTTTGATTTTCTTAGAAATCCCCATCTTAGACAAACCTTGTCAGGGTTTCCGTGGTGTCAAGAATCAAACATTTTTCTTTTATTTGTAAAATAATTTTAAGATTAAAAGTACTGTCCAGAGGCCAGCCAACATTACATGTGCCCCATTTGGAACTGCAGAAAGTTTGTCATTTTTTTTTTCTTTTTGACATCCAAGGACTGGTTGTTGATCAGTCCCAAACTTCTCCCCAGTGGTCTAGAGTCAAACTTAAGGGGGTCGTTAGTTGTTGTCCCATGGTGCTCAGATGGTAAAAAACAAAAAGATATAAACAGACAAACATTGAGACAGACAGTCAGTCCAAACAACAAAGGCCACTCGGCTCCAAATCAGTGCTAAACTGAAACCACAAATTCAGGGAGAGCAGAGACTTGCATCATCCCCTCCTAGGGACGAGGTTTGCATGCTGGCCCTGCGCCCACCTAAACTCCCCATGGAGCACCCACCAGGGGCGGACTCCCAGGGGAGTGATTCATCAGTCTACCTCCTGAGTCTCTACAAAGCCTGCATAGTCTATACAGGGCTTCCAAATAGACAGATAAACAGAAAACATAAATCAAAATAAGCC
>NW_023276919.1:6760596-6763182 GCF_003668045.3 Cricetulus griseus | reverse complement strand
ATCATTTGGCATAGAGCCTAGGCCCACCCACATGTGTCTTGGCTCACGGAGTACTCCTTTATTTGAAATGGGCTCCCAAAGTCCACACCTATGCTAGGGATAAGAACTGAACTACTATAGGAGGTCCGGTAGATTTCCGATGATTCCTTAGGGAAACCCATGTTCCTGGATTGTAGATCAGTCCCATGTTGGTATCCCAGCTATCAGACTGGGGACCAAGAGCTCCCTGATTTTCAGGGCAGCTGTTTTTGTGGTTTTCACCAGTCTGGTCTGGACCCCTTCGCTCTTCACTCGTCCTACTCTGCAATTGGATTCCATATCAGTTCATTGATTAGTTGTGTGTGTCTGCCTTCTATTTCCACCAGTTGCTGGATGAGGACTATCAGTCAGCCCTTAAATCAGCCATCAATCTCATTATCAGGGVAGGGCATTTAAGGCAGCCTCTCCTCTGTTGCTTAGATTGTTAGCTGGTGTCATTTTTGTAGATCTACAGACATTCCCCTAGTTCCTGATTTCCCTGTAAACCCTCTATTATGATATCTCCATTCTTGTTATCATCTATTCTTTCCCTGACTCAAACTTTCTGCTCCCTCATGTAGTCTGAACCCCTCCACTTCTCCTCTACTCATTCTCCAAGCTCCCTCCTCCCTATTCCCTGAAACAATGTGGTCAGGTGATCTTGACCCTTCCTCTTCTCCAGGGGACCATGTATGTCTCACTAAAGGTCCTCCTTGTTTACTAGCTTCTCTGGCAGTGTGGATTGTAGGCTGGTAATACTTTAGTCTCTGTCTAAAATCCAAATACGTGTGAGGACATACCATGTTTGTGTTTTTTGTGATTGGATTACCCCAATCAGAATGGTTTCTTCTAGATACATTCAATTTTCCTGGAAATTTCAAGATTCCATTGTTTTATTTTTCTGCTGAGTAGTACTCCATTGTGTAAATGTACCAGATTTTCTCTATCCATTCTTCAGTTGAGGGGCATCTAGGCTGCTTCCAGTTTCTGGCTATTACAAATATTCTGCTGCTATGAACATCGTTGAACAGATGTCCTTATTGTATGAATGTGCTTCTTTTTGGTATACACACAAGAGTGGAATTGCTGGACATTGTGGTAGACTGATTCGTAGTTTCTTGAGAAATTGCTGTACAGATTTCCAAAATGGCTGTATGAGTTGGCACTCTCACAATCAGTGGAGGAGTTTTGCCCTATTTCCACACCCTCTCCAGCATAAACTTTCATAGGTGGTTTTGATTTTGGCCATTCTGACAGGAGTAAATTTGTATCTCAGAGTTGTTTTGTTTTGCATTTCCCTGATGGCTAAGGATGTMGAACACTTTCTTATGTGTCTTTCAGCTACTTTAAATTCCTCTATTGAGAATTGTATATTTAGTTCTGCATCACACTTTTTAATTGGATTGTTTGGTGTTTTGGAGACAAGCTTCTTGAGTTCTTTGTATATTTTGGAGATCACCCCTCTGTCAGTTGTGGGGTTGGTGAATATCTTTTTCCAGTCTGTGGGCTGCCATTTTGTCTTGCTGACTGTGTCCTTTGCCTTTCAGAAACTTCTCAGTTTCAGGAGGTCCCATTTATCAATTGTTGGTCTTAGTGTCTATGCTACTGGTATAACGTTCAGGAAGCTGTCTGCTGTACCAAGTAATTTAAGGGCATCTCCCATTTGTCTTCTAATAGGTTCATTGTGGCTGGATTAATGATGATACCTTTGATCCATTTTGACTTAAGTTTTGTGATTAACGATAGACTTGGATCTACATGCAGTCTTTACAATCCTGCATTCAGTTATGCCAGCACCATTTGTTAAAAATGTTCATTTTATTCCATCGTAAAAATTTAGATTCTTTGTCAAAAATCAGTTGTTTGTTGTTATGTGTGTTAATATCAATGTTTCAATTATATTCCATTAATCTGTCTGTCTTTTTTTGTGCCATTTCCAAGCTGTTTTTCTGGACTACCGTTCTGTAATAGAGCTTGAAGTCAGGGATGGTGATGCCTTCAGAATTTCCTTTATTGTACAGGGTTGTTTTAGCTATCCGGGGTCCTTTATTTCTCGATATAATGTTGACAGTTGTTCTTTCAAAGTCTGTGAAGAATTGTTTTGGGGTTTTGATGGGGATTGCAATGAATCTGTAGATTGCTTTTGGCAAGATTGCAATTTTTACTATGTAGATCCTACTTATCCAAGACCATGGGGCATTTTTCCATTTTCTGATATCTTCTTTAATTTCTTTCTTTAGAGATTAAAAATTCTTGTAGTACAGTTCTTTCAGATTTTTGGTTTGCACTACCCCAAGTTAGTTTATGTTGTTTGTAACAGTTGTAAAATGTCATGTTTTTCCCTTTTCTTTCTCTACCAATATGTCATTAGTATTTAGTAGGGCTACAGATTTTTTGAGTTAACCTTGTATCCTGACAGTTTGCTAAAGGTGTTTTACAGCTGTAGGAATTCCCTGGTAGAGTTTTTCTGGTCACTCATGTAGACTCTCATATCATCTGCAAACAGTGAGAGTTTGCCTTCTTCCTTTCTCATTTGTATTGCCTTGATCTCCTATTGTTGTCTCATTG
>NW_023276919.1:6755737-6758742 GCF_003668045.3 Cricetulus griseus | reverse complement strand
TTTCGATGTGTTTCCCAAGGATGAGGTCCTCACCATGATCACTGAATTACCTGTCGGTTTCAGATTTACGCCTTTGGGAGTTTATTCCCTCCACTGTTCATATACCTGTATTGTCTCCACTTTTCGGGCATTTTTTGTTACACAATTTTCCATGAGTTATGGCTGACACCGTCTTATGACACGATGTGTATTGAGCCTCCGTCGGCCACCTCCATTGGAATTACATCTTATTTTTAAGGGAATAAGTTGTTACTCTTACCGTGGTATAACTGTTCTTTGCCTTTTTCGTGGTGGAATGTCAAATACACTAAGAAGTACATCAATGTATTAAGAAAATGAAGGGAATCACATTACTGTAAAACAAGTGATTGTTCCATGGTTACTTTCTTCCAGGAGGGTTTAAATTTCATTTCCTAGATTAGATTGAAAGATCATTACACTGTAGATACTTGGGTTCATGAGATGATGTCAGGAGCAGGACAGAGTTCATTAGAGAAAGACACCATCCTCCATGAGTATGTTGGGAGTCTGCATCTGGAAGTGATATGCACTTATCCTAAACTACATTACGACTTGGATTGTCTTTGTGTCTGTTTGTGTGTCTGTCTGTCCTTTCATTCTCTAACTCTATCACTCACAATATCTGTCTCTGTGTATCTCTGTCTCTCACTATTTTGTCTCTCTATACATGTCTCTACACCCTATGTCAGAGTCTATAATTCTTTCTTTTTGCAGTATGCCTGCATTGTTTAGTATTGCAAAGTCCACCTCCACTCTCTCTGTCTCTGTCTCTCTCTGTTTCTGTCTCTCTCTCTCTCTGGTCCTCTGTATTTGGGTCTGTTCTATGGTTGTAAACTTGTGGCTGTATATCTTCTGGTCTTGTGTCCACAAAAGTTGAACATTTACCTGTATGTTTGTTTCTCTCTCTCTCCCTCTGTTTCTAACTCTCTCTCTCTTTCGCTCTCAATGTGTGTGTGTTTGTGTGTGTCTGTCTGACTCCCTGTTCTTGCACTGAGGAGCATGGCAAACCTATGTACATTGCAAAATTAATGTTCTTTTTTAACATCCAATTCAAAAATTAGGATGCTTCAGCCAAGTCGCTTCTATCATAAAGAGGCAGCTGATGTGCCCCAATTTATGATATTGGTAAACACAAAATATTTGTGTAAGTTCCAGGGAGCTGAATTGGACAAATGCAAACAGGTCCAAATAGATGCAACACAGATAAATAGTATTCAGCCTCTCAATGTTCCCAGATTCCTCTCTTCCTTGCCTGGTACTTCCCTGGGAAAACCCTCCCTAATCTGACCAGGCAACCCTCTGTCACCAGGACATAAGAAATATTTTGATTTCTAAACTTAACCTCATAACCTACACTGCGGACATCCCAAGACAGTGCCACATATTCTGGAAATTCTTGGAGCAACCAGGAACTACAGGATGTGGTAGTACCCCACTAATCTAGGTCCTTGAAAGCTGGTCAAAGCCGTTTCTTCAAAAAGAAGCAGTCTTGAGACCTCGACATTGTTATTCCCAAGGTTGCCAAGTTTAACACCCCAAATTTCCATAATAAATGGAGGTGGGAATGAAGGTCTTGGCATCTTTCTTGCCCATGAAACCCGGAAGGGTGCACTCACTCAGCCAGTACTCTGTCCAGTACAGGGTTCCATGGATACTAGGTCTGCAGTCAGGGTTATAGGACTATTTAAAAGACAGATCCATACACACAATTAATGTATTATTCTCTCTGTCACCTTCCAAGACTTCTCTGCTATCTTGTCTTTGATATCTTCCTCTGAACCTCTTCATATCTTTTCCTGTCTCCCCCATGCACCCTCTGCAACCATGTCAGAAAATCTAAAGTTCAGGGACATTCTAAAATTCCTGTTGCATGGGTTCCTTCCCATAGTGAGCTTTCCCCTTCCATGTAAAAAAAATGACAAACTCTGGAGCTGTGAAAGCCATGGAGGCTCTCTCTCTCTATGAATTCTCTCCATACCCAGGCTCGGTTGATCGGAACATCGCAGAGATACTTTCTGGAGCTGAACAACTTCTGAAACACCCCAAGAAAAGTGTGTTTCCCAAGGAAGTGGTCCACCACCACATTCGCTGAATCACTTGTGGGTCTCAGACTTACACATTGGGTGTTTCTTCCCTCCTCTGTTCATAGCCCTGTGTTGTCTCAATGGTTCAGGCATTTTTTGATCCACAATGGTCGATGAATTAAGGATGACTCCACCTTCTGAGATGTTAGGTACTGAAGGTCTTCAGCCACTCACAGTGGAAGGGCATTTTATGTTTATGGAAATTTAGCTGCTTCTATTACCGTGGAAAAACTGTTCAATGCCATTTTGTGGAGCAGTATCAAATAGTCTAAGAAGTGTATAAATGGATGAAGAGAACAAAAGAAAACACATTTCTGTGAAAAAAGGTGATTTTTCAATGGTTAACTTCTTCAGGAAGGATTAAATTCCATTTCTTAGATTAGATTGAAAGATCAGGTGACTGCATCTACTTGGGTGCAAGAGATGATGTCAGCAGCAGGACTCAGTTCATTAGGCAGTGACAGCTTCTTCCATGAGTTTGTTGGTAGCCAGCCTCTGGATGTACAATGCACTTATTCAAGCCTACATTAAGCCATGGATTGTCTGTGTGTCTGTCTGTCATTCCATTCTCTAACTCGCTCTCCAGCACTAACTGTCATTATCTCTGTCCATTTTTCAATCTCTGTGTATCTGTCTCTCAGTCTCTGTGTCTCTCTGTATATGACTCTACACCCTAGGAGGAAATCTATAATTTTAAATGCTTTGAAATGTGTTTGCCTGCTACCTTAAGCCAAAGTCTCCATCTCTCTCTCAGTCTAGTCCTGTGTTTTTGCCTCAGAACCCTGGGTAAATACCTGAAGCTGTGCTTGTTAAGGATTAGTCTCCACCTAAACTGAGCTTTTTGATCTGTCTGTTTCTATGTCTCTCTCTCTCTCTCTCTCTCTCTCTCTCTCTCTCTCT
>NW_023276919.1:6753067-6754956 GCF_003668045.3 Cricetulus griseus | reverse complement strand
TGTGTGTGTGTGTGTGTGTCTGTCTGTCTGTCTCTCTCCCAGTCTTTCATCCTCTCTCTGGCCTTCTGTCTTTGCCTCTGCAACCTGGTTGAATAGCAAAAGCTTTGGACTTGCTCAGGACTGTTCTCTACCAAATCTGATCCTTTTGTCTGTCTGTTTGCATGTGTCTCCRTTGCTGTGTGTATTTCTTTGTCTGTCAGAGTGTTGAAGAGCATACTAAACAACTCTAAAATGGCAAAATTAAGGTGCTTTTTATTGTCCTGTAGATAACCCTCTTTTTCAAACATGTGAATGCATTCAGTCAGGTTGCTTGTATCAAAGAAGACAGCTGATGTGTTTCCAATTTATGTTTTTGGCATACCCAAAGTTTTCATGTAACTACAAGTGAGATGAATGGGACTCATGCAGCGAGGTCCAAAGATTCACTCCAGATAAATAGTATTTAGCCTCTCAATATTCCAACTTCCCTCTTTTCCTCATCTGGTACTTCCCTAGAAAAACCCTCCCTCATCTGACCATGCAACCCTCTGTCACCAGGACATAAGAAATATTTTGTTTTTGAAACTTAAACTCATCTCCTGCACTGCTGACATTACAAGACTGTGCCAAACATTCTGGAAATTCTTGGAGCAACAAGGGACTCCAGGATGTGGTAGTACCCCACTATTCTCAAAGTCCCCAACGTTGGCCAATGCACTTTCTTCAAAAAGAAACATTCTTGAGAATCGACATCGTCATTCCCAATGTTGACATGTTTAAGAACCCAAATTTCCATGAACAATGTAATTGGTAAAGAAGTTCTTGGCATCTGTCCTGCCCATGAAACCCAGAAGGGTGCACTCACTCAGCCAGTACTCTGTTCAGTCCAGGGTTCCATGGGAACCAAGTCTGCAGGGAGGATTATAGGACCCTTCAAAAGACAGATCCCTAACCACAACCAATGTATTATTCTCTACATTACCTTCCAAGTCCTCTCTGCTATCTTCTCTCGGGTGTCTTTCTCTGAACCTCTTCATCTCTTCTGTCTCCCCCACTCACTATGTTCCAACATGTCAGTAAATCTAAAATTCAGGGACATTCTAAGATTCCTGTTCCATTGCTCACGGTTCCATCTTCATAGCGAGATTCCCCTTCCATGTAAACAAATGACCAACTCTGGAGTTGTGAAAGCCATGGTGGCTCTCTCTCTCTGTGAACTCACTTCAAATACAATCTCGGTTGATCTGGACATTGCAGAGGTATTTTCGGGAGCTGACCAAATGCTGAAATACCCCAAGATGCAGTGTGTTTCCCAAGGAAGGATACCACATTCCCTGAATCACCTGTGGTATCAGGCTTATGACATTGGGAGTTTCTTCCCTTGCCTGTTGGGACTACCGTGTCATCTCAACTGTTTGGGCATTTTTTGTTCCACAATTGTCGATGAGTTAAGGCTGACAATGTTTTCTGAGATGTTGGGTACCGAGCCTCCTTCAGTCACCCCCATTAGAATTGCAACTTATGTTTAAGGCAATCCAGCTTCTACTGTTACCGTGGAAAAACTGTTCAATGCCATTTTGTGGAGCAATATCAAGTACCCTAAGAATTAGATAAATGGACTAAGAGAATGAAAGGAATCACATTACTGTGGAAAAGGTGAGTTTTCCATGGTTACCTTCTCCAGGATGGTTTAAATTCCATTTCTTAGATTAGATTGAAAGATCATGTGACTGCATCTACTTGGGTGCAAGAGATGATGTCAGCAGCAAGACAGAGTTCATTAGGCAGAGACAGCTTCTTCCAGGAGTATGTTGGTAGCCAGCTTCTGGATGTATAATGCACTTATCCAAGCCTACAGTAAGCCATGGACTGTCTGGGTGTCTGTCTGGCATTTCATGCTCTAACTCTCT
>NW_023276919.1:6726831-6753037 GCF_003668045.3 Cricetulus griseus | reverse complement strand
GTGTGTGTGTGTGTCTGTGCATGTGTGTGTGTGTTTCTGTGTGAGTGTGTTTGTGTTTGTGTTTGTGTGTCTGTGTGTGTCTCTCTGTCTCTCAGTCTGAGTACTGAAAGCATCCTAAACCTCGCTACAATGGCACAATTAAGGTCCAAGGTGGTGAACGGGACCCATGCAAACAGGTCCAAAGATGAATGCCAGAAAAATAGTATTCAGCCTTTCTATGATCCCAGAATCCTTTCTTCAACATCTGGGATCTCTCTTTCATGAATCACCCCAACATCTGTCCCATCACTGCTCTGATACCAGGACTTCAGGACCCCTTTTGTTTCTAAAGGTAACTTCATCTCCTACACTGCTTGTTGTGACCCAGCGCATCTCAGCCTTAGTCCATGATGTTCTACCTGAGTGGGGATGTGTGGACCTGGAAACTCCCATCAACCAATCAACGATAAGGCCAAACGCAGGCATCTTGTCAACTTCATAGAGCTCTCAGTTCCATGTTGTAGAACTAGAGTGATTTCTTTATTAGCCATCTTTTCTGGTGTTTCTCAACTGTACTGCCATGACCACGAGCAAACCATTTCTCTTCATTCTCCTCTCTCCTCTAGACACTTACCACTAAGTTTTAACCTTCTGTCTTCACAAGTTACTCACACACCTATAGTACCTCCACCCAGTTGAGGGCCTATTCAGATGCTTAGGTCCACAGAGATGCAAATAAGAGGCACATTACCCTGAGGCCTTGGCAAACAATAGTAGCCCACTGGCATTAACAATACAATATTGGGACAGAGCTTCCCGGTGTTCCTGTTTAGTGAAACCAAATGCTGGATCTCACAATATTCCATAGTGGAAAAATTTTGTTGCCCCACAATTCCTCTCTCTTAAATTAATAAAAAGAAACCTGTGCTTCTGCATCAGGACAGATGACTGTGACTGGTTTAGGTGGTTGCCTTTAACCTCCCAGGGTTGACGGTCATGGAATCTCACATTGCATCACGTGTGTTCTGTCTTAGGATTCGCTGAAGGCATGGAATACCATAACCATCTTTGGCTGGAACCAGCCTCTGTAAAACAAATAATGTTATTAGCGAATGGGCAATGGTGCAGCTCCAAAATCCTCACAGCTGCATATATTCTCCTGCGGGATGGAGATGTATAAAGGTTAAAATGACCTTTCAAAATTTGCATGGCAATGCCTCTAGTGCCTCTGATATGGAACTTATTAAAGATTGCTCACTAAAACATACTTCTATCCTAAGGCTTGTAAAATGCACATTGCATTCTTGTAAGAATGGACTCTGACTTCTAGTTTCTAATAACATTTGCATAACACATATAGCAAGAATTTGCTCAAATCAATCTATTATTGGATCCTATGTATGGCACTGTCTCTATTACCTAAAGAGATTTAAATACAGAGTGACTCTCAGTATAAATGAATTATTTACCAGGATCTGTAAGACCACTGCAACAGCTTGCCGTTTGATTATTTGAGCTGAAGCCAGAGCTCTCTGCTCTATCTATTCCTTTCTATTAATAACCTATGCAAGTGACTCTCCCAATAGAACCATTGGTAAAAGTTAATATAGCATATTTTTATAGGACTGTTTTTTACAATTTTGGAAATACAAAAGGATGCATTAGTCCATGAGCTAGAAACTGATTATCAATTCTTTCTGAAAACTGAGCAAAGGCAATCGCCCATGACTCATTGATCTGAAACAACCAATTAAACTGTTGCTTAGCATAGCAGACATTTAAAATCTAGATGGCATTTCTGCACCATGTAGGCTAATGCTTGAAAATAAGGGTTTAAAATATTTAGGCTGGTGAGACGGGTAGGCACAACCATAGTAATGGTTCCTTCTGCCATAGAACAGAAGTTCGACAATGCTTTGTGGGGAGCACATAAGCTTCCCATGGTTTTGCATAGTCAATATATCTGATGATGCTGAATCGCCTCTCTAATTATAGAACTTATCTACCTTCTTAGTTAACTCTCTGGGGACATCTGGATCATTATCTCATTATAGAATCCTACTTAAAGGATTTAAATCATCATTAGGTGTTCCAAAAAAAGTAATTTACCAATGAATATTTTATAATAACTTCTTAAAAACTCTTTTAGAGATTTTAAACTATCTTTCCCAATTGCTGTTTATTAAGTCTTAATTTTTTTAGAATACAACATATGTCTTTAAAAATTCTCCAGATTTATTTTAAGTTTCAGAGTAGCCTTTTCTAATCTAACTTTTGAAACTGACAAATGGATAAGACCTCATTTGCATCTTAGCTAACCTGGCTTAATTTGCATCTGCAAAGACACAATCAAGCTGTGAATCTAAAAGGATGGCTCTCTTCTGAGTCTTTTCACAAACCCTTTTAAAAATCATGTATCCACTTTTATTTTCTAGATTTTCCTTTTTGAACCATTAAAATTTAATAAGACCTGTATCCTCTCATCTTCCAGGGGCTGTTTCTGCTTCCATTTGTTGCCACTGCTTAGAGTCATCTGACACCAGTGATCTGTGCGCATGATCCAAGTTCGACAGCATTCTCCGACAGGCCAAGGCCCAGTAGCCGTTCTGTTTCAATCAGCCAGCTCAGGACCCGAATTCAGAAACAGACTCTGAAACCCCAAGGCCTGGTGGTAGTTCTGTGGCCATCTGGTTGACCAGGTATTTCAGGGGCTGTTTCGGCATCCATTTGTCCTCAGTGTTACAGTCATCTGACACCAGTCATCTGTGCTCTGGATCTGAGTTCGGGAATGAGCTCTGACATGCCGAGGCCCAGTGGCAGCTCTGTGGTTGTTTGCGAGCCCAGGATCTGAGTTTGGCAAGTGGTTCTGAAATGCCGAGGCACAGTGGCAGTTCTGTGTCCATCTGATGGCCCAGGTAGGCCAGGGGCTGTTTCTGCTTCCATTTGTTGTCACTGCTTAGAATGATCTGACACCAGTGATCTGTGCTCTGGATCTGAGTTCGGGGGCAAGCTCCCACATGTGGAAGCCCAGTGGCAGTTCTGCATCCATCTGCCTGCACAGGGAGTCCAGGGGTATTCCTGTTCCCATTCATCGTCACTATTTAGAGTCAACTGACAACAGTGATCTGTGATCTGGCTCCGAGTTCTGGGGCGAGCTACTACATGTCGAGAGTCCCAGTGACTTTTCTGAGTCCATATGGTGGCCACAAATCCAAGTTTGGCACTGGTATATGACACGCCGAGGCCCAGTGGGAGTCCAGTGTCCGTCTACAGGCCCATCGACGTCAGGGGCTCTTTCTGCTTCCATTCATCGTCATTGATAAGTTATCTAACACCAGTGATCTGTGCACTGGATCCAGTTTTGGCAGTGAGACCCTACACACCGATGCCCAGTGGAAGTTCTTTGTTCATCCGCTGGCCCACGTAGGCCAGGTGATGTTTCTGTTTCATTTCGGCATCAATGCTTAGCGTCATCTGACACCAGTGATCTTTGCTCCTGATCCAAGTTCGGAGGAGGCCTTGAACACGCTGAGGCCCAATGGTAGTTATGTGTCCATCTGCCATCCCAGGTAAGCCATGTTCTGTTTCCAGTTCCATTTGTCGTGTGTACTTACAGTCATCTGACACAATTGATCTTTGCTCCTGGTCCAAGTTCAGCTGCGGTCTTGGAAACGCCAAGGCCCAGTGGCACTTCTGCATCCATATGCTGGACCAGGATCCGAGTTTGGTGGCGGTATATGACATGCCGAGGCCCAGTGGGGGTCCAGGACCATCTGCAGGACCATGGATGTCAGGGGCTGTTTCTGGTTCCATTTGTCATGACTGCTTAGATTGATCTGATACCGAGGCCCATTCGCAGTTCTGCATCCATATGCTGGCCAGGATTCGAGTTTGGCGGAGGTATATGACATGCCAAGGACCAGAGGGAGTCCAGTGTCCATCTGCAGGCCCATGGAGGTCAGGGGCTGTTTCTGGTTCCATTCATCGTAATTGCTTAGAGTCATCTAACACCAGTGATCTGTGCACAGGATCCAGGTTTGGCAGTGAGATCCTACACAGGTAGGCCCATTGGAAGTTTTGTGATCATCTGCCAGCCCATGGAGGTCACGGGCTGTTTCTGGTTCCATTCGCTGTCACTGCTTAGAATCATCTGACACCAGTTATCTTTGCTCCTAACCAAGTGTGTCTGCAGGCTCGGACACGGCAAAACCCAGTCACAGTTCTACCACCATATGCCAGCCCAGGAACCGAGTATGGAGTCAGGATCTGACAGAGAGGCCCAGTGGCAATTCTGTGTCAATCTGCTGGCCCAGGTAAACCAGGTTCTGTTTCCAGTTCCATTAGTCGTCACTGCTTACAGTCATCTGCCACCATTGATCTTTGCTCCTGATATGAGTTCGGTGAAGGCATTGGACACGCCAAGACCCAATGGCAGTTCTGTGTCCATCTGCCAGCCCAGGTAAGCCATGTTCTGTGGACAGTTCCTTTTGTCATCACTGCTTACAGTCATCTGACATCATTGATCTTTGTTCCTGATCCAAGTTTGGCTGCAGGCTCAGAAACACCAAGACCCAGTGTCAGCTCTGTGTTTAACTACCAGCACAGGATCTGACTACGGCAACAGGTTCTAAAATACTGAGGCACAACGGCAGTTCTGTGTACATCCACTGCCCCAGAGGGGACAGGGGATGTTAATGGTTACATTAATTGTCACTGCTTAGAGGCATTTGACACCAATGATCTGTGCACCTGATCTGAGTTCGACGGCATTCTCCGACACGCCAAGGCTGATTGGCATTTCTGTGTCCATCTGCCGGAACCGGGAGTCCAGGGTTTTTTTCTGCTTCCCGTTGTCATCACAGGTTAGAGTCATCTGACATCAGTGATCTGTGCACCAGATCCAGGTTTGGCAGCGAGATCCTACACACCAAGGCTCCGTGGCAATTCTGTGTCCTTCGCTGGCCCAACTGGCCAGGAATGTTTCTGGTTCCATTTGTCATCACTGCTTAGAGTCATCTGACACCTGTGATCTGTTTGCCAGATCCAAGTTCTGTCTTGGCTCCCTCACGAGTTCCCAGTAGCAGTTCTGTGTCCATCCAGTGGCCCAGGTAGGCCAGGGGATGCTTCTGCTTCCATTTGTTGTCACAGTGATCTGTGCACAAGATCTGAGTTTGACGGCATTCTACGACATGCCAAGCCCCAGTGGCAGTTCTTTATCTACAAGCCCAGGAGTCGAGTTCAGCAATAGCCACTGAAACGCCAAGGCCTGGTGGCAGTTCTGAGTCCATCTGCCTGACCAGGGAGTTCAGGGGTTGTTTCTGCTTCCATTTGTCATCACTGCTTTGAGTCATCTGACACCAGGGATCTATGCACTGCATCAGAGTTCAGCAATGATCTCTGACATGCCGAGGCCCAGTTGCAGCTCTTTGGTTATCTGCCAGCTCAGGATCTGATTTCTGAAAACATCAAGGCACAGTGGCAGTTCTATATCCATCTGCTGGCCCAGGTAGGCCAGGGGCTTTTTCTGCTTCCATTTGTTGCTAATGTGCAGAGTCATCTGACACCAGTGATCTGTGCTCTGGATCCGAGTTCAGGGGCAAGTTCCTACACGTCGAAGCCCAGTGGCAGTTCTGCATCCATCTGCCTGCACAGGGAATCCAGGGGCTGTTTTTGGTCCCATTCATCGTCACTATTTAGAGTCATCTGACAACAGAGATCTGTGCTCTGGATCTGAGTTCTGGGCCAAGATCCTACATGTCAAGAGTCCCAGTTGCAGTTCTTTGTACATCTGCTGGCCCAGGGAGGCCAGAGAATGTTTCTGTTTCCATTCGTCACCACTGTTTAGAATCATCATACACCAGTGATGTTTCCTCCTGATGCAATTTCGGTGGCAGCCTTGGTCATGCCGAGGCCCATTGTCAGTTCACATTGGTTCTGAAATGCCGAGGCACAGTGGCAGTTCTGTGTCCATCCACTGGCCCAGGTATGCCATGGATGTTTCTGCTTCCATTTCTTGTCACTGCTTACAGTCATCTGACACCAGTGATCTATGCTCTGGATCCGAGTTCCGGGGCAAGCTCCTACATGTCAAGGACCAGTGGCAATTCTGCATCAATATGGTGGCCCAGGATCCAAGTTTCTTGGCGGTATATGACATGCCGAGTCCCAGTGGTAGTCTGGTGTCCATCTGCAGGCCAAAGGAGGTCAGGGGCTGTTCCTTGTACCATTCATCGTCATTGCTTAGAGTAATCTAACAACAGTGATCTGTGCACTGGATCCAGGTTTGGCAGTGAGATCCTACACACTGAGGTCCAGTGGCAGTTCTGTGTTCATCTGCCAGGCCATGGAGGTTGGGGGTTGTTTCTGGTTCCATTCGTCATCACTGATTAGAGTCATCTGACACCAGTGATCTTTTCTCCTGATCCAAGTTTGGTGGAGGCCTTGGACACGTCGAGGCCCAGTGGCAGTTCTGCATCCATATCCTGGCCCAGGATCCGAGTTCGGTGAGGGTATATGACATGCCAAGGCCCTGTGGCTGCTCTGTGTTTATCTGCCAACACAGGATCTGAGTTTGCAACGGGTTCCAAAATGCTGAGGCAAGTGGCAGGTCTGTGTCCATACACTGGCCCAGGTGTACCAGGGGATGTTTCTGGTTACATTCATCGTCACTGCTTAGAGTCATTTGACACCAATGATCTGTGCACCTAATCTGAGTTCGACGGCATTCTCCAACACGCCAAGGCCCAGTGGAAATTCTGTGTCCATCTGCCAGCCCACTATCTGAGTTCAGCAACAGGCTACAAAACACCAAGGCCCATTGTCATTTCGGTGTCCATCTGCCGGACCCGGGTGTCCAGGGTCTGTTTCTGCTTCCCATTGTCGTCACTGGTTAGAGTCATCTGACACCAGTTATCTGTGCATTGGATCCAGGTTTGGCAGCGAGATTCTACACAGCAAGGCCCAGTGGCAATTCTGTGTCCTTCGCTGGCCCAGGTGGCCAGGCGATGTTTCTCGTTCCATTTGTTGTCACTATTTAGAGTCATCTGACACCAGTGATCTTTGTTCCAGATCCAAGTTCTGAGATGACTCCCTCCCACCGAGGCCCAGTGGCAGTTTTGTGTCCTCTGCTGTCCCAGGTATGCCAGGTACTCTTTCCAGTTCCATTCATCGTCAATGGTTTGAGTCATCTGACACCAGTGATCTATGCACTGGATCCAAGTTCGGCAATGAGCTCCGACATGCTTAGGCCCAGTGGCAGCTCTGTGTTATCTGCCAGCCCAATATCTGAGTTTGGCAATGGGTTCTGAAATGCCGAGGAACAGTGGCAGTTCTGTGTCCATCTGCCATTCCTGGATCCGAGTTTTGTGGTGGGCTCTGACACGCCAAATCACAGTTTCATTTCTGCATCAATCTTGCCCGCGATCTAAATTCATCCCCAGGATCGAACAAAAGGAGGCCCAGTGGCAGTTCTGCATCCATCTCCCTTTCCTGGACCTGAGTTCTACAGTGGTCTCTGACACGCCAAAGACTAGGATTATGCCTTAGGCAGTTTCTTCACTCCAATAATAGGTATTCTGTGTATAGAGTTACCTTGGAAAAACTGGTCAACTGCTTTTAAAGGGGAACATAATATTCCCCAAGTTGTGTATTAATGGACTTAGAAAATGAAAAGACACACATTCCTAAATGAAATTAGAGTTTTGCATGGTAGCTTCTTCCAAGAAGATTTAAATTCCATATCTTAGATTAGTTTGAAGGATCATTGGACTTCAGGTACTTGGGTGCATCCAATGATGTCAGAATCAAAGCAGAGTTCATGAGGCAGAGACAGCATACTCCATGAGTATGAGAGGACCCACCCAGGGCCGTGGTATACACATATCTCAGCCTACACAAAGCCTTGGTATGTCTGTGTATCTGTCTGTATGTCTGAATTTTCAATTCTAATTCTCTATTAATCACTAATACTGTCTCTCTGTGTACCTCCCTTCACCCTGTTGGTGCACACGCTATAACTCTATGAGAATTGCACTGGAAATGCCTGGTAGCTGAGGCCCGCCTCTTTCTGTCTCTCTGTGTCTCTGTCTTGCTCTCCCTCTTTCCCAGTCTCTCTCTCTCTCTCTCTCTCTCTCTCTCTCTCTCTCTCTCTCTCTCTCTCCCTCTCTCTCTCTCTCTCCCTCTCTCTATCTGTCCTAGTCTCTCAACCTCTCTCTGGCCTTCTGCGTTTGCCTCTGCAACCTGAATGAATAGCAGCAACTAATTGTCCTGTAGATACCCTTCTTTTTAAAAAATGTGAATGCTTTCAGTCAAGTACTTTGTATCAAAAAAGGCAGCTAATGTGTCTCCAATTTATGTTTTTGGCAAACCCAAAGTTTTCATGTAAGTTCCAGTGAGATGAATGGGACCCATTCAAAAAGGTGCAAAGATTCATTCCAGATAAATAGTTCTCAGATTCCTCTCTTCCTCGTCTGGTACTTCACTGGGGAAACCCTCCCTCATCTGACCATGCAACCCTCTGTCACCAAGATATAAAAAATATTTTGTTTTCTAAACTTAACCTCATCTCCTACACTGCTGATATCCCAAGACAGTGCCACATTTTCTGGAAATACTTGGAGCAACCAGGGTTCCCAGGATGTGGTATTACCCCACTATTCTCAGGGCCTCCAAAGTTGGTCAATGCCCTTACTTCAAAAAGAAGTAGTCTTGAGAACTCAACATCGTTATTCCCAATGTTGCCAAGTTTAAGACCCCAAATTTCCATAGTAAATGAAGGTGGGAATGAAGGTCTTAGCATCTGTCCTGCCCAAGAAACACGGAAGGGTGCACACACTCAACCAGTACTCTGTTCAGTCCAGGGTTCCATGGGTACTAAGTCTGCAGGCATGTTTATAGGACGCTTTAAAAGACAAATCCCTACCCACAACTAATGTATTTTTCTCTCTGTTGCCTTCCAAGTCCTCTCTGTTATCTTGTCTCTGGTATCTTCCATAGGACCTCTTCATCTCTTCTCCTGTCTGCAACACTCACCCTCTCCAACCATGTCAGAAAATCTAAAGTTCAGGGACATTCTAAGATTCCTGTTCCATTGCTCAGGGTTCTGGCTCCATAGCGAGATTTCCCCTTCCATGTAAACAAATGACCAACTCTGGAGCTGTGAAAGCCATGGAGGCTCCCTCTCTCTCTGTGAACTCTCTTCATACCCAGGCTCGGTTGTTCGGGACATCGGAAAGGTATTTTGTGGAGCTGAATGAATGCTGAAACACCCCAACATGCAGTGTGTTTCACAAGGAAGAGTTCCACCACCACATTCGCTGAATCACCTGTGGGTGTCAGACTTACGACATTTGGAGTTTCTTCCCTCCCTTATTCGTTCCCCGGTGTCATCTCAATCTTTCCACATTTTTTGTTCCACAATTGTTGATGAGTTAAGACGCTGACTCCGTATTCTGAGATATTGGGTACCGAGCCTATTTCAGCCACCCACATTGGAAATGCATCTTAGGTTTGAGGGAATCTAGCTGCTTCTGTTACCGTGGAAAAACTGTTTAATGCCATTTTGTGGAGCAATATCAAATACACTACGAAGTAGATAAATGGACTAAGAGAACGAAAGGAATCACATTACTGTGAAAAAGGTGAGTTATCCATGGTTAGTTTCTTCAGGAAGGATTAAATTCCATTTCATAGATTAGATTGGAATTTCATGTGTCTGCATCTACTTGCGTGCAAGAGATGATGTCAGCAGCAGGACTGAGTTCATTAGGCAGACACAGCTTCTTGCATGATTATTTTGGTAGCCAGCCTCTGGATGTATAATGCACTTATCCAAGCCTTGGAATTTCTGTGTGTCTGTCATTTCAATCTCTAACTCTCTCTCTAGCACTCACTGTCTCTGTTTCTGTCTCTGTCTCTGTGTATCTCTGTCTCTCACAGTCTGTGTCTCCCTGTATATGTCTCTACAATCTGGGTGGGAGTCTATAATTCTAACGGCTTTGCAATGTGTTTGCCTGCTACCCTAAGCCAAAGTCTCTGTCTCTCTCTCTCTCTCTAGTCTTCTGTTTTTGCCTCTCCACCCAGGGTGAATACCTGAAGCTGTACGTGTTCTAGACTGGTCTCCACCTAACCTGAGCTATTATGTGTCTGTTTTTTGGTGTCTCTCTCTCTCTCTCTCTCTCTCTCTCTCTCTCTCTCTCTCTGTGTGTGTGTGTGTGTGTGTGTGTGTGTGTCTATCTTTCTCTATGCCTGAGTACTCAAGAGCATGCTAAACTTCTCTACAATTGCAAAATTAAGGTCCTGGGTGCTGAATGGGACCCATGCAAACAGGTCCAAAGATGCACTCCAGAAAAAATAGAATTCAGCTTTTCTATGATCCCAGATTCCTTTCTTCATCATCTGGGATCTCTCTTTCTGGAATCACCCCATCATCTGTCCTATCACTGCTTTGATTCCAGGAATTCAGAAACACTTTTATTTCTAAATTTAACTTCATCTCCTATACTGCTGACGTCTGTTGAGTTCTAGGAGAACTGAGTGAGTACTACCTGGCCTGTCCAAGAAAGTACAAACAGATATTCCAGGATTTGGTGATACCACAACATTCTCAGGTCCCCAATGTTTGTCAATGCCCTATTTCAGCACGATCCAATCTTGAGAACTCGATATCCATATTCCCTAAATTGCCATTACTAAAACCCCAACATTCAGTATTCAGGGAAAGTAGGAATGAAAGGTGCAGGCATCAGGTTGGCTTGTCCATGGCACCTGGCTTGATGCACTCACTTACGCAGTCCTCTGTCAAAACGGGCTACCATGGTTACCAAGTCTGAAAGCAGCTTTAAAGAACCTGTTAATGACAACTCTCTACCAACTTGGGTCTTCTTACTTTCTCTCTCTGTCTCTGTCTGTCTGTCTGTCTGTCTCTCTCTCTCTCTCTCTCTCTCTCTCTCTCTCTCTCTCTCTGTGTGTGTGTGTGTGTGTGTGTGTGTGTGTGTGTGTCCCAGTCACTCACCCTCTCTCTGGACTTCTGTCTTTGCCTTTGCAACCTGGATGAATGGCAGCATCTTTGGACTTCCTCAGGACTGTTCTCTACCAAATCTGCTCCTTTTGTGTGTCTGTTTGCATGTGTCTCCCTTGCTGTGTGTGTTTCTGTCTCTTTCAGAGTATTGAAGAGCATGCTAAACTGCTCTTAAATGGCAAACTTTAAAGTTCTTTTTATTGTCCTATGGATATTCTTTTTCAAACATGTGATTGCTTTCAGTCATGTTGCTTGTATTACAAAAGGGAGTGTAAGTGTCTCCAGTATATGTTTTTGGCATACCCAAAGTTTTCATGTAAGGTCCAGTGAGCTGAATGGGACCCATGGAAAAATGCCCAAAGATTCACTCCAGATAATTAGTATTCAGCCTCTCAGTGTTCCCAGATTCCTCTCTTTCTCATCTGGTACTTCCCTTGGAAAACCCTCCATCTTCTGACCATGCAACCCTCTGTCACCAGGACATAAGAAATATTTTGTTTTCTAAACTTAACCTCATCTCCTACACCCAAGACAGTGCCACATATTCTGGAAATTCTTGGAGCATCCAGGGACCCCAGGGTGAGGTAGTACCCCACTATTCTCAAGGCCCCCAAAGTTGGTCAATGCCATTTCATAAAAAAAGTAATCTTTAGAACTCGACATGTATATTCCCAATGTGTCCAAGTCTAAGACCCCAAATTTACATAATAAATTTAAGTGGATTGAAGGTCCTGGCATCTGTCTACCTGTCCATGACATTTGGAAGGCTACACTCAGCAGCAAGTACTCTGATCAGTCCAGGGTTCCATGGGTAATAATTCTGCAGGCAGGTTTATAGGACCCTTTAAAAGACAGATCCATGCACACAAATAATGTATTATTCTCTCTGTCATCTTCCAAGTCCTCTCTGCTATCTTCTCTCTCATTTCTTCCTCTGACCCTCTTCATCTCTTCTCCTGTCTCCCCCATCACCCTCTCCAACCATGTCACACCATCTAATGTTCATGGACATTCTAAAATTCTTGTTCCATTGCTCAGGGTTCCGTCTCCATAGAGATCTTTCCCGTTCCACATAAACAAATGACCATCTCTGGTGCTGTGAAAGCCATAGAGGCTCGCTCTCTCTGTGAACTCTCCCTATATGCCGGTTCCGTTGTGTGAAACATTGCAGATACCTATTTCTGGTATTGATCAAACATTGAAATACCCCATGAAGTCAGTGTGTATCCCACAGAAGAGATCTACCACCACATTTGCTGAATCACCTCTGTTTATCAGATTTACTACTTTTGGAGTTTCTTCCCTCCTTTTTCGTTTCCCTGCATTGTCTCATGGGTTCGGGCACTATTTGTTCCACATTTCATGATAAGTTAAGGTTGCACAGTGGCAGTTGTGTGCCCATCTGCTGGCGCAGTTGGGCAACGGGATATTTCAGTTCATATTCATCATCACTGCTTAGAGTCATTTGAAACCAATGATGTGTGCACCTGATCTGAGTTCGTTGGCATTCCCTGACACGCCGAGGCCCAGTGGAAGTTCTGTGTCCATCTGCCAGCCCATGATTTTGAGTTCAGGAACAGGCTACAGAACGCCAAGGCCCATTGGCATTTCTGTGTCCTTGTGCCAGAACCAGGGGTATTTCTGATTCCTGTTGTCATCACTGGTTAGAGCCATCTAACACCAGTGATCTGTGCACGGGATCCTAGTTGGCAGCAAGATCCCACATGGCAAGATCCAGTGGCAATTCTGTGTCTTTAGCTGGCCCAGGTGGCTAGGAGATGTTTCTGGTTCCGTTTGTCGTCACTGCTTAGTCTTCTGACACCAGTGATCATTGCTCATGATCCAAGATCAGCTTCGGGCTGGGATACGCTGATGCTTGTGGTAGTTCTGAATCCATATAGTGGCTCAGGATCCTAGTTCGTCAGCAGCCTCCAAAACTCATAGGCCCACTCCCAGTTCTGGGTCCATCTATAGGCCCATGGATGTCATTTGCTGTTTCTGGTTCCATTCATCGTCATTGCTTAGAGAGATCTAACACCAGTGATCTGTGCACTGGATCCAGTTTTGGAAGCAAGATTCTACACACCCAGTGGCAGTTCTTTGTTCGTCTGCTGGCCCAGGTAGGCTAGGTGATGTATCTGGTTCCTTCATAGTCACTGCTTAGAGGCATCTGACACCTGTGATCTTTGCTCCTGAACCATTTTCAATGGAGGCCTTGGACACGCCGAGGCCCAGTGGCAATTCTGGATCCATATGGTGTCCATTGATCCGAGTTCAGTGGCATTATAAGACACACCGAGGCCCAGTGGCAGTTCTGTGTCTTTCTGCTGGGCCAGGTAAACCACTTTCTGTTTCCAGTTCTATTTCTCATCACTGCTTACAGTCACTTGCCACCACTGATCTTTGCTTCTGATATGAGTTCAGCGGAGGCCTTGGGCAAGCCGAGGCCCAAGGGTAGTTCTGTGTCCATCTGCCATCTCTGGTAATCCAGGTTCTGTTACCAGTTTCATTTTTCATCACTATCTACAGTCATCTGACATCATTGACTTTGCTCCTGATCTGAGTTTGGCTGCGGGTTCAGAAATGCCAACGCCCAGTGGAAGCTTGGTGTTTATCTGCGAGCATAGGATCTGAGTTTGGCAACGGGTTCTAAAAATCGAGGCACAGTGGCAGTTCTGTGTCCATCCATTGGCCTAGGTGGTCCTGGAGATGTTTCTGGTTACATTCATAGTCTCTTCTTATAGTCATTTGACACCTATGATCTGTGCACCTGTTATGAGTTTGATGGTATTCTACCACACCTCAAGGCATATTGGCATTTCTGTGTCCATCTGCCAGTCCAGGATCCGAGTTCAGCAACAGGCTACAGAAAGCCAATGCCCATTGTCATTTCTGTGTCTATCTGCAGGACCCAGGAGTCCAGGGGTTTGTTCTGCTTCCCATGGTCATCACTGATTAGAATCATCTGACACCAGTGATCTGTGCATGGGATCCAAGTTTGGCAGCAAGATCCTACAAGGCCAGGCCCAGTGGCAATTCTGTGTCCTTCATTGGCCCAGGTGGCCAGGTGATGTTTGTGTTTCCATTCGTCGTAACCATTGATCGGTGTGCCAGATCCAAATTCTGCGATGGCATCCTCACGCCAAAGCCCAGTGGCAGTTCTGTATCCTCTGCTGGCACAGGTAAGCCAGGTTCTGTTTCCAGTTGCATTCATCTTCACTGCATAGAGTCATCTGAAACCAGTGATCTGTGCACCGGATCCAGGTTTGGCATCGAGATCCTACATATCCAGGACCAGTGGGAGATCTGTGTTCATCTGCCAGCCCAAGGAGGTCAGGGGCTGCTTTTGGTTCCATTCGTCATCACTGCTTAGAGTCATCTGACTCCAGTGATCTTTGTTCCATATCCGAGTTCTGCCGATGGCCAGTGACAGTTCGGAATCCATATGTTGGGCCAGGATCCGAGTTCGTCAGCAGCCTCCAAAACGCTGAGGACCAGTGGCAGTTCTGGGTCCATCTGCAGGCCCATGGAGGTCAGGAGGTGTTTCTGTTTCCATTCATCATCATTTATTATAGTCATCTAACACCAGTAGTCTGTGCACTGGATACAGTTTTGGCAGCGAGATCCTACAAACCGAAGCCCAGTGGCAGGTCTTTGTTCATTTGCTAGCCGATGTAGGCCAGGTGATGTTTCTGGTTCCATTCGTCATCACTGCTTAGAGTCATCTGACACCAGTGATCTTTGCTCCTGATCCAAGTTCGGTGGAGGCTTTGGACACACTGAGTCACAGGGTCAGTTCTGCATCCATATGTTGGCCCTGGATCCGAGTTCTATGGTGGTATATGGCACTCTGAGGCCCAGGGGCATTTCTGCATCCATATGATGGCCCAGGATCGGAGTTTGGCGTCAGTATATGACACACGGGCGCCCAGTGGCAGTTCTGTGTTCATCCGCCGTACCAGGTAAACCAGGTTGTTTTCAGTTCCTTTAGTCATCACGGCTTATAGTCATTTGCCACTATTGATCTTCACTCCTGATATGAGTTCAGTGGAGGCCTTCGACATACCAAGGCCCAATGGCATTTCTGTGTCCTCTGCTTGCCCATGTAAGCCAGGTTCTGTTTCCAGTTCCATTTGTCATCACATTGTTTACAGTCATCTGACACCATTGACCTTGCTCCTGATATGAGTTCGGCTGCAGGCTCGGAAACGCCAAGACCCAGTGGCAGCTCTGTGTTTATCTGACAGCTCTGGATCTGAATTGGGCGACTGGTTCAAAAATGTTTTGGCACAGTGGCAATTCTGTTTCCATCTGCTGCCTGAGGTGGGCCAGGCTATGTTTCTGGGTTCCATTAGTCACCAATGCTTAGAGTAATCTGACAACAGTGATCTGTGTGCCAGATCCAAGTTCTGCGATGGTTCCTTTATGCTGAGTCCCATGACAGTTCTGCTGGCCCAGGTAAGCCAGGTTGCATTTCCAGTTCCATTCATTGTTAGTGCTTAGATTCATCTGACACCTGTGATCTGAGCGCATGATCTGAGTTTGATGGCATTCTATGACATGCCAAGGCCCAGTGGCAGTTCTGTGTCGATCTGCCAGTTCAGGATCTGATTTCAGCAACAGGCTCTGAAACTCCAAGCCTGGTGGCAGTTTTGTGTCCATCTGCCAGACCAGGGAGTTCAGGGGCTGTTTCGGCTTCCATGTGTCTTCACTGCTAAGAGTCATCTGACACCAGTGATCTATGCACTGGATCAGATTTCTGCAATGAGCTCTGACATGCCCAGGCCAGTGGCAGCTGTGTGGTTATCTGCTAGCCCAGGAGCTGAGTTTGGCTAAGGGTTCTGAAATGCTGAAGCACATTGCCAATTCTGTGTACATCTACTGGCCCTGGTAGGCCAAGGACTGTTTCTGGTTCCATTCATCATCACTGCTTAGAGTCATCTGACATCAGTGTTCTATGGGACTGATCCGAATTCAACAGCGTTCTCTGACACGCCAAAGACCAGTGGCAATTCTGTGTCCATCTGTCAGCCCAGGATTCGACTTCAGCAACAGGCTCTGAAATGCTAAGGCCCCATGGCAGTTCTGTGTCCATCTGCAGTACCAGGGAATTCAGGGGCTTTTCCTGCTTCCATTTGTTGTCACTGGTTAGAGTCATCTGACACCAGTGATCTGTGCACTGGATCCCAGTTTGTCAATGAGCTCTGACAGGCAGAGGCCCATTGGAAGCTCTGTGTTGATCTTCCAGGCCAGGATCTGATTTCCGAAAAGGGTTCTGAAATACTGAGGCACAGTGGCAGTTCTGTCTTCATCCGATGGCCCAGGTAGTCCAGGGGCTATTTCTGGTTCCATTCATCGTCACTGCTTAAAGTCATTTGACACCAGTGATCTATGCGACTGATCCTATTTCGAGGGCGATCTCCAACATGCCAAGGCCCACTGGCAGTTGTGTGTCCATCTGCTGACCCAGGTAATCCAGGTACTTTTTGCAGTTCCTTTTGTCATCACTGATTAGAGTCATCTGACAACAGTGATCTGTGCTCTGGATCCGAATGCCAGGCTGAGCTAATACACACAGAATCCAAGTGGCAGTTATGGTTTCACCTGAGGTCCCAGGATCCAAGTTGGGCAGCAGGCTTTGTAATGCCAAGGCCCAATGGCAGTTCTGCAACCATATGCTGGCACAGGATCCGAGTTTGGCAGAAGTATATGAAACGACAAAGCCCAATGTCAGTTCTGCATCCATCTGCTGTGCCTGTATTCATGTTCTGCATTGGGCTCCTACATGCCAAAGCCCAGGGGCAATTCTTGCCACCACATGCCAGCCCAGGATCCAAATTCGGCGGCGGTATATGACACGCCAATGCACAGTGGCAGTTCTGTGTCCTTCTGCAGGCCCCTGGAGATCATCGGCTGTTTCTGGTTCCATTGGTCATCACTGCTTAGAGTCATCTGACCCCAGTGATCTGTGCTATGGATCCAAGTTCTTCGGCAGCCTCCAACAAGCTGAGGCCAAGTGGTAGTTCTGCTTCCATCTGCCAGCCCAGGAGATCAGAGTTCGTCAGTGAGCTCCAAAATGACAAGTCCCAGTGGCAATTCTGTGACCATCTGCTGGCCCAGGTAGACCAGGGGCTGTTTCCATTCCATTCATAACCATTGATTAGGGTCATCTGACACCAGTGATCAAAGTGCCTCATCCCAATTCGGGAGCAGGCTCTGATACACAAAGGCCGAGGGGTAGTTCTACATCTAAAAGTTGGCCCAGAATCTCAGTTCAGAGGCAGCATATGACACATTGAGGCACAATGGCAGTTCTGCATCCATATGCCATCCCTGCATCCGAGTTATATGGTGGGCTCCAACACGCCAAAGCATCCTTGCAATTTTCCTTCAATCTTCCTGCCCATGATCGAAGTTCGGTTCCTGGATCGAACACTATGAGGCCCAGTGGCAGTTCTGCATCCATCTTCCTTTCCTGGACCCAAGTTCTGTGGTGGGCTCTGACACGCCAAAGCCCAGTTTCATTTCTGCCTCAATCTGCTGGCCCAAAGTGCAAGTTCAGATGTGTTTCCAACACATGCAGGCCCAGTGGCAATTCTGCATCTATCTGCCTTCTCTGGATCCGAGTTCTGGGACAGGCTCTGGCACGCCAAAGACAAGTGGCAGTTCTGCCTCCATCTGCCACCCCAGGATCTGATTTCTGCTTTGGGATATGACAAGCCGAGGTCCAGTGGCAATTCTCTATCCATCAATTGGCCAAGGGTAGGCCAGGGGATGTTTCTGGTTCCATTTGTTGTCACTGTTTAGAGTTATCTGATACCAGTGATCTTAGCTCCTGATGCGAGTTTGGCGGCTGGCTCTGACACATCAAGGCCCAGTGTCAGTTCTAAACTTAACTCCATCTCCTCCGTTGAGGTCAAGGAGACACAAGTGAGTGCTACTTGGCCTGTCCAAGAAAGGAACAGACAGTCCAGGATGTGTTACTACCACAACATTCTCAGGTCCCCAATGTTGAACAATGCCCTAATTCAGCACGATTCAATCTAGAAAATTAGATATCCTTATTCCCTAAATTGCCATTTCTAACAACCCAACAATCAGTTTTCAGCGAAAGCAGGAATGAAAGGTGAAGGCATCAGGCTGGCCTGTCCAAGGCACCTGGCATGATGCACTCACTCAGGCAGTACTCTGTTCAGTCCAGCTTTCAGGGATACTAAGTCTGCAGGCCGCTTTAAAAGACCCAGTTAAAAGACAGATCCCGACCCACTTATGCTCTCTTAGTCTCTCTCTGTCTCTCTGTCTCTCTCTCTCTCGCACTCTCTCTCTCCTTCTCTCCCTCTCCTTCTCTCTGTCTATATCTCTCTCACTGTCCTTCTTATCTTCAAGTTCCTATCTCCTATCTGCTCTTTGCTATGTTTCTGACCCTTTTCGTCTCTTCTCCTCTCTCCCCAACCGAGGCTCTCCCACCCTGTTTGAAAACATTGGTTCATGGAATTTCATAGGTAGGTTTTCAATAGCTCTGTGTTCAGTTTTCATTTCGTACATTTCACCTTGAATGTACACTAAAGGCCAACACTATTGCTGAGAAAGCGATGGAATGTCTCTCTCTGTGACCTCTCACCATGCCCAGGCATTGATGGGTGGGAATCCTCAGTGATCATTCTCTCGGATTGACCAAACTGTGAGAAACCCCTTCAGGTCGGTGTTTATCCCAAGGATGAGGTCCAACACCACATTCGCTGAATCATTTGTGAATTCAGGATCATGCCTTCAGCAGTTTCTTCCCTTCAATTTTAGGTATTCTGTGTCGACTTGAATGTTCAAGCATTTTGTTCTGCCTTTGCCCATGAGTTCAAACAGACTCTGAGTTCTGAGATTAGGAGTACAGAACCTACTTTGGCCTAGCCCATGGGAAATACATCTTATGAGTAAGGCATACTTCCAGTTAATGTTAACATGGAAAACCTGTTCAAATGCTTTTAAGGAGGAATGTCATATTCCACAGGTTGTGTATAATGGACAAACAACATGAAAAGACACACATTACTGATGGAAATTTGAGTTTTGCATGGTAGGTTTTTCCAGGAAGGTTTAAATTCCATATCTTAGATTAGATTGAACTATCATTGCACTGCAGGTACTTGGGTGCATCAAATGATTTCAGAAGCAAAGCAGAGTTCATGAGGCAGAGACAGCATACTCCTTGAGTATGAGAAAGTCCACCAGTGGACTGGATTTCACATATCTCAGCCTACACTAATCCTTGATTTGTCTGTCTTTCTGTCTGTATGTCTGAATTGTCAACTCTAAACTGTCTATCAATCACTGTCACTGTCTCTCTGTGTATGTCCCTTCACCCTGGTGGCCTGCCAGCTATAAATCTACCTGAATTTCACTGGAACTCCCTGAAAGATGAGCCCCCCTTCTCTGTCTCTCTGTGTCCCTCTTACTCTCGCTCTCTCCCAATCTAACACTCTCTCTTGCCTTCTGTCTTTCCCTCCACAACCTGCATGAATACCAGCAACTCTTGACTTGCTCAGGACTGTTATCTAACAAATGTGACCCTTTTGTATCACTTTCATTATGTATTTTCCTTTGCTGTGTGTGTTTCTCTCTCTCTGTTAGAGTATTGAAGAGAATGCTTAAACACTCTAAAACTGCAAAATTAAGGTGCTTTTTATTTTTCTTTAGATACGGTTCTTTTTCAAACATGTGAATGCATTCAGCCAAGTTGATTGTACCAAAAGAAGGCAGGAGATGTGTCTCCAATTTATGTTTTTGGCACACCGAATGTTTTCCTGTCAGTTCCATTGACTTGAATGTCACCCATGCAAAAATTTCTAAAGATTCATTCAAGATAAATAGTATTCTTTCTCACAATGATCCCAGATTCCTCTCCTCATCCTCTGGTACCATTCTCTGGGAAAAGATTCCATCATTTGACCATGAAACCCTCTGTCACCAGGACTTAAGAAATATTTTGTCTTCTAAACTTAACCTCATCTCCTACACTGCTGATATCTGTCGAGGCTTAGGATGACGAAACAGAGCCATGCATTCTGGAAATTCATGGAGCATCCAGGTACTCCAGGATGTGATAGTTACCCACTATTCACAGGGCCCCCAAATTTGGTCAATGACCTGTCTTAAAAAAACAAGCAGACTTGAGAACTCGATATCTTTATTCCCAATATTGCCAAGTTCACGACCCCCAAATACATAATAAATGAAAGTGGGAATGAAGGTCTTGGCATCTGTCCTGCCTATGAAAATTGGAAGGGTGCACTCACTCAGCCAGTAGTCTGTTCAGTCCAGGGTTCCATGGTTAATAAGTCTGCCAGCAGTGTTATAGGACCCTTTAAAACACGGATCCCAATCCAAGACTAATGTATTATTCTCTCTGTTAACTTCAAAGTCCTCTCTGCTATCTTCTCTCTTCTACCTTCCTCGGAACTTCTTCATCTCTTCTCCTGTTTCCCCCATTCACCCTCTCCAACCATGTCAGAAAATCTAAAGTTCAGGGACATTCTAAGAATCCTGTTCCATTGCACAGGATATCATCTCCATAGCGAGCTTTCCCCTTCCATGTAAACAGATGACCAACTATGGAGCAGGCAAAGCAATGGAGGCTCTCTCTCTGTGAACTCTCTCCATACCCAGGCTCAGTAGAGTGGGATATCGCAGAGATATTTTCTGGAGCTGACCAAATGCTGAAACTTCCCATGAGGACAGTGTGTTTACCAAGATGAGTTCCACCATCACATTTGCTGAATCACCTGTGGGTTTGGGAGTTTCTTCTCTTACGACTTTGTGAGTTTCTTCTCTCCACTGTTCGGAACCCTGTATCGTCTCAACGGTTCAGGATTGTTTTGATCCGCAATTGTCGATGAGTTAAGGCTGACACCGTCTTCTGAGATGTTAAGTACAGAGCCTCCTTCAGCCACCCGCATTGGAATTACATCTTATGTTAATGGGAATATAGCTGCTAATGTTACCGTGAAAAAAATGTTCAATGCCATTTAGTGGAGCATAGTCAAATACCCTAAGAAGTACATAAGTTGACTAAGAAAATGAAACATTATTGTAAAAAAGGTGACTTTTCCATGGTTAGCTTATTCAAGGAAAGTTTAAATTCCATTTCGTAGATTAGATTAGATTAGATTGAAAAATAATTATACTGCAGATAGTTGGTTTCATGAAATGATGTTGTCAGCAGGAGGACAGAGTTCATAAGGCAGAGACAGCTTATTCCATGAGTATGTTGGGAGCCTGCCTCTGGATGAAAAATGCACTTATCCTAGCCTACACTAAGACTTGGAATGTCTGTGTGTCTGTCTGTCTGCCTTTCATTCTCTACCTCTCACTCTCTCACTCACTGTCCCTGTCTTTTTCTCTGTGTATCTCTGTCTCTCATTGTATGTGTCTATATATATGTGTGTGTGTGTGTGTGTGTGTGTGTGTGTGTGTGTGTGTGTGTCTACAGCCTGGGTGGGAATTTAACTGCACCCTGGGCGAATACCTGAAGCTGTACTTGTTGTTGACTGGTCTCCACCGAAACTGAGCTTTTATCGGTCCTTTTTTATGTACATCTCTCTCTCTCTCTGTTTCTCTCTCTCTGTATCTCTCTCTCTGTTTCTCTCTCTCTACCTCTCTCTGTCTCTCCCTTTTATCTTCCATTTCCTATCTGCTATCTGCTCTCTGACACTCTTCGCATCTTCTCCTCTCTTCTCAACTCACTCTCTCCTACCCTGTCTGAAATCCTTGGTTCATGGAATATCATAGGTAGGTTTTCCATTGCTCAGTGGTTAGTTTCCATTTGGTACTTTCCCCTTCAACGTACACAAAACACCAACAGTATCACTGAGAAAGCCATGGAGGATCTCTCTCTGTGATCTATCATAGTGCCCATGCTTGGATGCGCGGGAATCTGCAGAGATCATTTACTCAGACTGACCAAACTGTGAGAAACCACTTAATTTGGTATGTATGCCAAGGCTGAGATCCAACAACACATTTCCTGAATCATTTGTGTTTTCAGCATTATGATTTCGGAAGTTTCTCCACTCCAATATTAGGTATTCTGTGTCATTTTGAATGTTCAGGCATTTTGTTCTGCCCTTGCCCATGACTTCATGCTGACTCTGAGTTCTGAGTTCGGGAGTACTAAGCTTTTTTGGTCCTGGCCCATGGGAAATCCATCTTATTATTAAGGCATCCTTCAGGTTAACGTAACCTTAGAAAAACTGTTCAAATGCGTCAATGGAGGGATGTCAAAAACCCCAGGATGTTCATTAATGAACTAACAAAATGAAAAGACACACATTACTGAATTAAATTTGAGTTTTGCAAGGTAGCTTATTTCAGGAAGATTTAAATTTTGTATCATAGAATAGATTGAAGGATCACTGGACTGCACGTATTTGGGTGTACCAAATGATGCCAGAAGCAAGACAGACTATATGAGGCAGAGACAGCATCATCCTTGAATAAGATAGGACACAGCCGTGAACCTTGTGTACAAATATCTCTGCCTAAACTAACTTTTGTTTTTTCTGTTTGACACTCTGTTGTTTGAATTTTCATCTCTAACTCTATATCACTCACTGTCACTCTCTCTGTGTGTATATCCCTTCACCCTCGTTGTCTGCTATAAATCTACCTGAATTGAACTGGACCTGCCTGCTAACTGTGCCTCTCTCTGTCTCTCTCTTTCTGTCTCTCTCATTATCTCTCTCTCTCACTCTCTCCCAGTCTCTCACACTCTCTCTGTCCTTCTGTCTTTTCTTCATCAACCTGGATGAATAGAGGTTGCTCTGGAATTGCTCAGGAATGTACTCTACCAAATCTGATCCTTTTGTCTCTGTCTGGATGTGTCTCCCTTTCTGTCTGTGTTTTCCTCTCTATCTGTCAGAGTATTGAAGAGCATGATAACCACAGTAGAATGGCAACATAAAGATGCTTTTTTATTGTGCTATAGATACACTTCTTTTTCAAACATGTGAATGCTTTCAGCCAATCTGCTTGTCTCAAAAAAGTCAGGTGGTATATCTCCAATTTATGTTTGTGGCAAACACAACGTTTTCCTGTAAGTTCCAGACACCTGAATGGGAAAATGCAAAGAGATCCAAAGATTCACTCAAGATAAATAATATTCATTCCCTCAATTTTCCCAGATTCCTCTCCTCTTCATCTGGAACCTTTCCCTTGGGAAAACCTCCATCATATGACATGCAAGCCTCTGTCTCAAGGAGTTAAGTAATACTTTGTTTTCTAAACATAATTTCATCTCCTACACTTCTGATATCTCCGGAGGCTTAGGATTCTCACGACAGAGTCACACATTCTGGAAATCCCTGGGGCAACCAGGTATTCCAGGGTGTGGTAGTACCTCATTATTCTCAGGGCACACTAAGTTGGTCAATGTCCTTTCATCAAAAAGAAGCAGTCTTGAGAACTCAACATCTTTATTCCCAATGTTGCCAAGTTTAAGACCCAAAATTTCCATAATAAATGAAGGTGGGAATGAAGATGTTGGCATCTGTCCTGTCTATGAAACCCGGAAGGGTGCACTCACTCAGCAAGTACTCTGTTCTGTCCAGGTTTCCATGGGTAATAATTCTGCAGGCAGGGTTATAGGACCCTTTAAAAGACAGATCCCTACCCACAACTAATGTATTATTCTCTGTCACCTTCCAAGTCCTCTCTGCTATCTTCTCTCTGATATCTACCTCTGAACCTCTTCATAAATTCTCCTGTCTCCCCCACTCACTATCTCCAACCATGTCAGAAAATCTAAAGTTCAGGGACATTCTAAGATTCCTGTTCCATTGCTCAGGGTTCCATCTCCATAGCGAGCTTTCCCCTTCAATGTAAACAAATGACCAACTCTTGAGCTGTCAAAGACATGAAGGCTCTCTATCTCTGTGAAATCTCTCCATGCCCAGGCTCGGTTGATAAGGACATCGCAGAGATATTTTCTGGAGCTGACCAAATGCTAAAACACCCCAAGAGGGCAGTGTGTTTCCCAAGGAATAGGTCCACCACCACATTCGCTGAATCACCTGTGGGTGTCAGACTTATGACATTGGGATTTTTTCCCCTCCACTGTCCAGACCCCTGTGGTGTCTCTATGTTTCGGGCATTTTTGTTCCACAATTGTCGATGAGTTAAGGCTGACTGCATGTTCTGAGATGTTGGATACCAAGCCTCTTTCAGCCACCCACATTGGAAGCGCATCTTAGGTTTAAGGGAATCTAGCTGCTACTGTTACCATGGAAAAACTGTTCAATGGCATTTTGTGGAACAATATCAAATAACCTAAGAAGTACATAAATGGACTAAAAGAATGAAAGGAATCACATTACTGTGAAAAAGGTGAGTTTTCCATGGTTAGCTTCTTCAGGAAGTTTTAATTTCCATTTCTTAGATTAGATTGAAAGACCATGTGACTGCATCTACTTGGGTGCAAGAGATGATGTCAGCAGCAGGACTGAGTTCATTAGGCAGAGACAGCTTCTTCCATGATTATTTTGGTAGCCAGACTCTGGATGTATAATGCACTTATCCAAGCCTACATTAAGCCATGGACTGTCTGTGTGTCTGTCTGCCATTTCATTCTCAAACTCTCTCTCTAGCATTCATTGTATCTGTCTATGTTTATGTCTCTATGTATCTCTGTCTCTCACTGTCTGTGTCACTCTGTATATTTCTGTATACCCTGGGTGGGAATCTATAATTCTAACTGCATTGCAATGTGTTTGCCTGATACCCTAAGCCAAAGTCTCTTTCTCTGTCTGTGTCTACTCCTTTGTTTTTTCCTCAGCACCCTGGGTGAATAACTGAAGCTGTAATTGTTTTGGACTAGACTCAACCTAAACTGATCTTTTTTATCTGTCTGTTTGTGTGTGTTCCTCTGTGTGTGTGTGTGTGTGTGTGTGTGTGTGTGTGTGTGTGTGTGTGTTGTGTGTGTGTGTCGACTGTCTCTCTCTCTACAATGGCAAAATTTGGACCCATGAAAACAGGTGCAAAGATGCACTCCAGAAAAATATAATTCAGCCTTTTTATGATTCCAAATTCCTTTCTTCATTATCTGGGATCTCTCTCGAGAATCAACTCATCATCTCTCCTACCACTACTCTGATACCAGGACTTAAGAAACATTTTGTTTCTAAACTTAACTTCATCTCCTACACTGCGGACGTCTGTTGAGTTCTAGGAGACCCTAGTGAGTGCTACCTGGCCTGTCCAAGAAAGAACAGATATTCCAGGATTTGGTGATACTGCAACATTCTCAGGTCCCCAATGTTTGTCAAAGACCTACTTCAGCAGGATGCAATCTTGAGAACTCGATATCCATTTTCCCTAAATTGCCATTACTAAAGCCCCAACATTCAGTATTCAGGAAAAGTAGGAATGAAAGGTGCAGGCATCAGGTTGACTTGTCCATGGCACCTGGCTTGATGCACTCACTCAGGCAGTCCTCTGTCAATCCAGGCTTCCATGGTTACTAATCTGAAAGCAGCTTTAAAGGACCCTGTTAAAGACATATTCTGACCCACTTAGGCCCTCTTATTTTCTCTCTCTCTCTCTCTCTCTCTCTCTCTCTCTCTCTCTGTCTCTCGTCTCTCTCTGTCTCTCTCTGTCTCTCTGTCTCTCTCTCTCTCTCTCTCTCTCTCTCTCTCTCGTGTTGGTATCGTGGATCTGTGTGTGTGTGTGTGATGTGTGGTGTGTAGTGTTTGTCCCTTAGTCTCTCACCTTCTCTCTGGCCTTCATTACTTGCCTCTGCAACCTGGATGAATAGCCGCTGCTCTGGACTTTCTCAGGACTGTTCTCTCCCAAATCTGATCCTTTTGTCTGTCTGTTTACATGGGTCTCCCTTGCTGTGTGTGTTTCTGTCTCTGTCAGAGTATTGAAGAGCATGCCAATCCACTCTAAAATTGGAAAATTAAGGTGTTTTTGTCCCATGTTCTTTTCAAACATGCGAATTCTTTCACTCAAGTTGCTTATATCAAAAAAGGCAGCTGATATGTCTCTAATTCATGTTTTTGGAAAACACAAAGTGTTCAAGTAAGTTCCAGGGAGTTGAATGCGACCCATGCAAAAAGGTTCAAGTTTCAATCCAGATAAATAGCATTTAGATTCCCAATGTTCTGAGATTCCTTTCTTGCTCAAGTGTTACTTCCTTGGGAAAACCCTCCTTTATCTGTCAAT
>NW_023276919.1:6703755-6726331 GCF_003668045.3 Cricetulus griseus | reverse complement strand
TATCTATCTTTCGAGAATCACCCCATCATCTGTCCCATCACTGCTCTGATACCAGGACTTCTGAAACACTTTTCTTTCTAAACTTAACTTCATCTCCTACACTGCTCACGTGTGTTGAGTTCTCGGAGACCCGAGTGAGGGCTACCTGGCCTGTCCAAGAAACTAACAAACAGATATTCCAGGATTTGATGATACCGCATCATTCTCAGGTCCCCAATGATTGTCAATGTCCTACTTCAGCAGGATGCAATCTTGAGAACTCGATATCCATATTCCCTAAATTGCCATTTCTAAAACCCTTACATTCAGTATTCAGGGAATGTAGGAATGAAAGGTGAAGGCATCAGGTTGGCTCGTCCATTTCACCTGGCTTGATGCACTCACTCAGGCAGTCCTCTGTCAATCAGGCTTCCATGTATACCAAATCTGAATGCAGCTTTAAAGTACCCTGTTAAAGACATATTCCGACCCACTTTGTCCCTCTTTATTTCTCTCTCTCTCTCTCTCTCTCTCTCTGTATGTCTGTCTGTCTCTCTCTCTCTTTCTCTCCCAGTCTCTCAGCCTCTCCCTGGCCTTCTGTCTTTGCCTCTACACCATGGATGAATAGCAGCAGCTCCAGACTTGCTCAGGACTGTTCTCTATCAAATCTGATCCTTTTGTCTGTCTGTTTGCATGTGTCTCCCTTGCTGTGTGTGTTTCTGTCTCTGTCAGAGTATTGAAGACCATGCTAACCCATTCTAAAATGGCAAAATTAAGGTGATTTTTATTGTCCTGGAGATACCCTTCTTTTTCAAACATGTGAATACTTACAGTCAAGTTGCTTGTATCAAAAAAGGCAGCTTTATGTGTCTCCAATTTAATTTTTGGCAAACCCTAAGTTTTCATGTAAGAACAAGTGAGATGAATGGGACCCATGGAAAAAGGTCCAAAGTATCACTCCAGATAACTAGTATTCAGCCTCTCAGTTTTCCCACATTCCTTGGTTAGTCATCTGGCATTTCTCTGGGAAAACCCTCCCTCATCTGACCATGCAACCCTCTGTCACCAAGAATTAAGAAATATTTTGTTTGCTAAACTGAAACTAATCTCCTACACTGCTGACATCCCAAATCAGTGCCACACATTCTGGAAATTCATGGAGCAAAAAAGGGACTCCAGGATGTGGTAGTATCCCACTATTCTCAGGGTCCCCAAAGTTGGTCAATGCCTTTTCTTCAAAAAGAAACAGTCTTGAGAACTCGACATCGTTATTTCCATTGTTGCCAAGTTTAAGACCCCAAATTTCCATGATAAATGATGGTGGGAATGAAGGTCTTGTCATCTGTCCTGCCCATGAAACCCGGAAGGGTGCACTCACTCAGCCAGTACTCTGTTCAGTCCAGGATTCCAGGGGTACTAAGTCTGCAGGCAGGGTTATAGGACCCTTTAAAAGACAGATCCCTACCCACAACTACTGTATTACTCTTTCTGTCACCTTCCAAGTCATCTCTGCTTTCTTCTCTCTTGTATCTTCCTCTGAACCTCTTCATCTCTTCTCCTGTCTGCCCCACTCACCCTCTCCAACCATGTCAGAAAATCTGAAGTTCAGGGACATTCTTAGATTCGTGTTCCATTGCTCAGGGTTCTGTCTCCATAGCGAGCCTCTCCCTTCCATGTAAACAAATATACAACCCTGGAGCTCTTAAAGCCATGGAGGCTCTCTCTGTCTGTGAACTCCCTTCATACCCAGGCTTGGTTGATCAGGACATCGCAGAGGTATTTTCTGGAGCTGAACAAATGCTGAAATACCCCAAGAATGCAGTGTGTTTCCCAAGGAAGAGGTCCACCACCACATTCGCTGAATCACCTGTGGGTGTCAGCCTTACGAAATTGGGAGTTTCTTCCCTCCCTTTTTTGGACCACTGTGTCATCTCAAAGGTTCCTGCATTTTTTGTTCCACAATTGTCAATGAGTTAAGATGCTGACTGCATCTTCTGAGATGTTGGGTACCGAGCCTCCTTTAGCCACCCCCATTGGAAGTGCATCTTATATTTGAGGGAATCTAGCTGCTGCTCTTACCGTGGAAAAACTGTTCAATGCCATTTTGTGGAGCAATATCAAATACCCTAAGAAGTACATAAATGGACTAAGAGAACAAAAGGAATCACATTACTGTGAAAAAAAGTGAGTTTTCCATGGTTGGCTTCTTCAGGAAGTTTTAAATTCCTTTTCGTAGATTAGATTGAAAGATCTTGTGACTGCATCTACTTGGGTGAAAGAGATGATGTCAGTAGCAGGAGTAAGTTCATTAGGCAGAGTCAACTTCTTCCATGTTGGTATGTTGGTAGCCAGCCTCTGGATGTATATATAATGCAGTTATCCAAGCCTACATTAAGCCTTGGACTTTCTGTGTGTCGTCTGTCATTTCATTCTCTAACTCTCTCTAGCACTCACTGACTCTGTCTCTGTCTCTGTTTGTATCTCTTTGTATCTGTGTCTCTCACTGTGTCTTTCTGTCGATGTCTCTACACCCTGGTTGGGAGTCTATACTTCTAACTGATTTGCAATGTGTTTGCCTGCTACCCTACGCCAAAGTCTCTGTCTCTGTCACTATATAGTCTTCTGTATTTGCCTCAGAATCCTGGGTGAATACCTGAAGTTGTACTTGTTCTGGACTGGTCTCCACCTATCCTGAGCTATTATGTGCTGTTTGTATGTGTTTCTCTCTCTCTCTCTCTCTCTCTCTCTCTCTCGTCTCCCTTCTGTCTTTGCCTCTGCAACCTGAATGAATAGTAGTAGTTCTGTACTTTCTCAGGACTGTTCTCTTCCAAATCTGATCCATTCTTCTATCTGTTTCCCTTGCTCTATGTGTTTCTGTGTCTGTTAGAGTATTGAAGAGCATGCTAAACCTCTCTAAATTGGCAAAATTAGGCGCTTCTTATTGCCTGTAGATATCGTTCTTTTTAAAAATGTTAATGCTTTCAGTCAAGTTTCTTGCATCAAAAAAGGCAGCTGATGTGTCTCCAATTCATGTTTTTTGCAAACCCATAGTTTTCATGTAAGTTCTAGTGAGTTGAATGGGACCCATGGAAAATGGTCCAATGATTCACTCCAGATAAATAGTATTCAGCCTTTTAATGCTCCCAGATTCCTCTCTTCTTCTTCAGGAACTTCCCTGGGAAAATCCTGCCTCATCTGACATGAAACCCTCTGTCACCAGGACATAATAAATATATTGTTTTCTAAAGTTTACCTCATCTTCTATAATGCTGACATCCAACATAGTGCCACACATTCTGTAAATTCTTGGAACAATCAAGGATTCCAGGATGTGGTAGTAACTGACTGTGCTCAGGGCCCCCAAAGTTGGTCAATGCCCTTTCTTCCAAAAGAAGCTGTCTTTATCAATATCAATATTCCCAATGTTCCCAAATTCAAGCCCTCAAATTTCCATAAAAAATGAAAGTGGGAATGAAGGTCTTGGCATCTCTCCTGCACATGAAACCTGGAAGGGTGCACTCACTCAGCCAGTACTCTGGTCAGTCCAGGGTTCCATGGGTCCTAAGTCTGCTGGCAGGGTTATAGGACCCTTTTAAAGACAGATCCCTACCCACAACTAATGTATAATTCTCTTTGTCACCTTCCAAGTCCTCTCTGCTATCTACCCTCTGGTATCTTCCTCTGACCCTCTTCATCACTTCGCCTGTCTCCCCCACTCACCCTCTCCAACCATGTCAGCAAAACTAAAGTTCATGGACATTCTAAGATTCCTGTTCCATTGCTTAGGGTTCCGTCTCCATAGCGAGCTTTCCCCTTCCAGGTAAACAAATGACCAACTCTGGAGTTGTGAAAGCCATGGAGGCTCTCTCTCTGTGATCTCTCTCCATACCATGTCTCTGTTGAGTGGGATATCACAGAGATATTTTCTGGAGCTGATCAAATGCTGCAAAACCCATGAGGTCAGTGTGTTTCCCAAGGAAGAGGTCCACCACCCCATTCACTGAATCACCTGTCGTTTTCAGACTTACGACTTTGGGAATTTCTTCCTTCCTCTTTTCAGACCCCTGTGTCATCTTAAGCGCTCAGGCATTTTTTGTTCCAAAATTGTCAATGAGTTAAGTCTGACTCCAACTACTGAGATGTTGGGTACCGAGTCTCCTTCAGCCAGCCGCATTCGAAGTGCCTGTTATGTTTAAGGCAATCCTGCTGCTACTGTTACCATGGAAAAACAGTTCAATGCCATTTTGTGGAGCAATATCAAATACCCTAAGAAGTACATAAATGGACTAAGAGAACGAAAAGAATCACATTACTGTGAAAAAGGTGAGTTTTCCATGGTTAGCTTCTTCAGGAAGGTTTAAATTCCATTTCCTAGATTAGTTTGGAAGATCTTGTTAATGCATCTACTTGGGTGCAAGAGATGATGTCAGCAGCACCACAGAGTTCATTAGACAGAGACAGCTTTTTCCATGAGAATGTTGGTAGCCAGCCTCTTGATGTATAATGCACTTCTCCAAGCCTACATTAAACCTTGGACTGTCTGTGTGCCTATCATTTCATTCTCTAACTCTCTATCACTCAACGTCTCTGTCTCTGTGTCTGTGTGATGTGAGTCACATCCATTCGCCATAAATGGTTGGGGAGCAGGCCTTGAGGATTCACCCTTAAATTAGTCATAGTCATTGTGGACATATTCCACATTGTTTGATGATTTGGCAAGCAATCTCTCAAGTTAAGCCAAATTTCTTTCATAGGCTTTTGCTATTTAGATGAAGAAAGTTACAAGCCTGTTGAGCTATTTCTATTTATGGCAAATCAACTGATTTTGTTAATCAGTTAATTCATTCCATTTGGCTAGTAATCAGGGCAAGGCCTATTTAATAGGTTCCCAGTGTGACCCATAAACATGATAATTCTCTTAGGTGAATAACATTTTGAATTTGCTCAAATCAATCTAATATTGGATCCTATGTATGGAATTGTCTCTAATACTTCAAGAGCTTTAAAGACATAGTGACTGTCAGTATACAAATTAAATGAATTATTTACCAGGATCTGCAAGACCACTGCAACAGCTTGCAGTTTGATGATTTGAGCTGAAGCCAGAGCTCTCTGCTCTATCTATTCCTTTCTATTAATAACCTATGTGAGTGACTCTCCCAATAAAACAATTGGTAAAAACTAACATAGCATATTGTTATAGGTCTGATTTTTACAATTTTGGAAATACAAAAGGATGCATTAGTGCAAATTGTAACAGTCCATGAGCTAGAAACTGATTATCAATTCTTCCTGAAAACTGAGCAAAGGCAATCGCCCATGACTCATTGTTCTGAAACAACCAATTAAACTGTTCCTTAGCGTAGGAGACATGTATCATACTTGGTTCTCTCCTTAAATACTTCTTAGAATCTATATGGCATTTCTGTACCATATAGGCCAATACTTTAAGGGTTTAAAATATTTAGGCTGGTGAGACGGGTAGGCACAACCATAGTAATGGTTCCTTCTGCCATAGAACAGAAGTTGGACTTTGCTTTGTGGGGAGCACATATTCTTCCCATGGTTTTGCATAGTCAATATATCTGATGATGCTGAATCGCCTCCTCTAATTATAGGACTTGTCTATCTTCTCAGTTAACTCTCTGGGGACATCTGGATCATTATCTCCTTATAGAATCTTACTTAAAGATTCCATGGTTACTAAGTCTGCAAGCAGCTTTAAAAGACCCTGTTAGAAAAAGATACCAACCCACTTAGCACTTAGGCTCTCTTATTCTCTCTCTCTCTCTCTCTCTCTCTCTCCCAGTCTCTCACCTCTCCTCGTCCTCAGTCTCTCTCTCTCTCTGCCCTCTCTCTCAGATCACAACTCTGGCCCTTAGGATCTTTCTCTTTTGTGTAGATCTGGCTTGCAAGGTCTGTTCCTATACAGTCATTGTGAGATCTTGAGTTTAGCCGCTCAAAACCCACACCCCAAGGCGACAGCTCTGTGCTTATTCTTGGGCCAGCACACGATGTGAGTTCGGAGGGTGTGGCAGTTCTGTGTCTTTGTCTGTGTCCATCTGCTGGTGCAGGTGGGCCAAATATGTTTCTGGTTACATTTATCGTCAGTGCTTAGAGTCATTTGACACCAATGATCTGTGTACCTGATATGAGTTTGATGGCATTCTCGGACATGCCAAGGCCCAGTGGAAGTTCTGTGTCCATTTGCCAGCCCAGGATCCGAGTTCAGCAACAGGCTACGAAACTCAAGGCCAATTGGCATTTCTGTGTCCATCTCACAGACCTGGGAGTTCAGAGGCCGTTTCTGCTTCCCATTGTCATCACTGGCAGTTCTGTGTCCAGTGGCACTTCTTTGTTCACCTGCTGGCCCAGTTGTCCACGTGATGTTTCTGGTTCCATTTTTCAACACTGCTTAGAGTCATAAGTCAACAATGATCTTTGCTCCTGATCCAAGTTCGGTGGAGGCCTTGGACACGCCGAGGCCCAGTGGCAATTCTGCATCCATATCCTGTCCCAGGATCCAAATTCGGCAGGGTATATGACACGCCACGGCCCTGTGGCAACTCTGTGTTTATATGCCAGTACAGGATCTGAGTTTGCAATGAATTCTAAAATACTGAGGCACAGTGGCAATTCTGTGTCCATCTACTGGCCCAGGTATGCCAGGGGATGTTTCTGGTCATTGTCACTGCTTACAGTCATTTGACACCAATGATCTGTGCACCTAATCTGAGTTTGATGGCATTCTCCGACATTCCAAGGCCCAGTGGAAGTTCTGTGTCCATCTGCCAGCCCAGGATCCGAGTTCAGCAACAGGCTCTGAAAGCCAAGTCCTGGTGGCAGTTCTGTCTCCATATGCTTGACCAGGGAATTCAGGGGCTGTTTCTGCTTCCATTTTTTGTCAATGCTTAGAGCCATCTGACACCAGTGATCTGTGCTCTGGATCAGAGTTCAGGGCAAGGTCCTACACATCAAATCCCAGTGGCAATTCTGCATCTATCTGCCTGCAAGGGAGTCCAGGGGCTAATTCTTGTTCCATTCCTCATCACTATTTAGAATCATGTGACAAGAGTGATCTGTGCTCTGGATCCAAGTTCTGGAGTGAGCTTCTACATGTCAAGAGGTCCAGTGGGAGTTGTGTGTACATCCGATGGCCCTGGTAGGACAGGGGATGTTTCTGGTTCCATTCGTCATCACTATTTAGAGTCATCTGACCCCAGTGATCTGTCCTCTTGATCCAAGTTCTGTGGAGGCTATGGACACGCCAAGGCCCATTGGCAGTTCTGCATCCATGTGCTGGCCCAGGATCCGAGTTTGTCAGTGGTATATAACACGGCGAGGCTGAGTGGGTGTCCAGTGTCCATCTGCAGGCCCATGGAGGTCAGGGGCGCTTTCTGGTTCCATTCATCATCATTGCTTAGTGTCATCTAACACAAGTGATGTTTGCACAGGATCCTGGTTTGACAGGGAGATCCTACACACCAAGCACCAGTGGCAGTTCTGTGTTCATCTGCCAGCCCATGGAGATCAGGGTCTGTTCCTTTTTCCATTTGCTGTCACTGCTTAGAGTCATCTGACACCAGTTATCTCTGCTCCTTATCCGAGTTTGTCTGCGGGCTCGGACACGCACATTCCAGTGGCAGTTCTGCCTCAATCTGCCCAGTATCCCAGTTCGGAGGTGGGATCTGACACACCGAGGCCCAGTGGCAATTTTGTGTCCATCCACTGGCACAGGTAGGCCAGGCGATATTTCTGGTTCCATTCGCTGTCACTGCTTAGAATCATCTGACACCAGTGATCTTTGCTCCCGATCCATGTTCCGTGGAAGCCTTGGACACGTCGAGGCCCAGTGGCAGTTCTGCATCCATATGATGGCCCAGGATTCGAGTTCGGTGGTATATGACACGCTGATGCCCAGTGGCATTTCTGAATCCATATGATGTCCCAGGATCTGAGATTGGTGGCGGTGTATGACACACCGAGGCCCAGTGGCAGTTCTGGGTCCATGCACTGGCACAAGTAATACAGATTCTGTTTCCAGTTCCATTGGTCCTCACTGCTTACAGTATTCTGCCACCATTGATCTTTGCTCCTGATATGAGTTCGGTGGAGTCCTTGGACAGGCAGACGCCCAATGGCAGTTCTGTGTCCATCTGCCAGCCCAAGTAAGACAGGTTTTGTTTCCAGTTCCATTTGTCATCCCTGCTTACAGTCATCTGACACCATTGATCTTTGCTACTGATACGAGTTTGGCTGCAGGTTCGGGAACGCCAATGCCCAGTGGCAACTCTTTGTTTATCTGCCAGCACAGGATCTCAGTTCGGCAATGGGTTCTAAAATACCGAGGTACAGTGTCAGTTCTGTGTCCATCCGCTGGAGCAGTTTTCCCAGGGCATGTTTCTGGTTTCATTCCTTGTCACTGCATAGAGAATTTTGACACCAATGATCTTTGCACCTGACCTGAGTTCGACGGCATTCTCGAACAAGCCAAGGCCCAGTGGAAATTCTGTGTCCATCTGCCGCTGGCGCCGGGGATCCAGGGTCTGCTTCTACTTCCCATTGTCGTCACTTATTAGAGTCATCTGACACCATTGATCTGTGAACAGGATCCAGGTTTTGCAGTGAGATTCTACACAGAAAGGCCCAGTGGCAATTCTGTGTACTTGGCTAGCCCTGGTGCCCTGGCAATGTATCTAGTTCCATTTGTCTACAATATTTAATTCATCTGGCAACAGTGATCTATGTGCCAGAAACAAGTTCTGTGATGACTCCCTCATGCCGAGGCACAGTGGCAGCTCTGTGGTTATCTGCAGCCCAGGATCTGAGTTTGGAAATGGGTTCTGAAATGCCAAGGCACAGTGGCAGTTCTGTGTCCATCCACTCACCCAGGTAGTCCAGGGGCTGTTTCTGCTTCCATTGGTTGTCACGGTTTAGAGTCATCTGACACTAGTGATCTGTGCTCTGGATCCGAGTTGGGGGTGAGCTACTACACGTCGAAGCCCTGTGGCAGTTCAGCCTCCTTCTGCCTTGCACAGGGAATCCAGGGGGTGTTTTGGTTCCATTCATCACCATTGTTTAGAGTCATCTAATACCAGTGATCTGGGTACTGGATCCAGGTCTGGCAGCGAGATCCTACACACTGAAGACAAGTGGCAGTTCTGTGTTTATCTGCCAGCCCATGGAGGTCAGGGGCTGTTTCTGTTTCCATTCATCATGATTGCTTAGAGTCATCTAACACCAATGATCTGTGCACTGGATCCAGTTTTGGCAGCAAGATCCTACACACCGAGGCCCACATATTGAGGCACAATGGCAGTTCTGCAAAGTTCTGCATCCATCTGCTGTTCCCGGATCTGAGTTATGTGGTGGGCTCTGTTTGTATGTCTTCTTCTTCTTCTTCTTCTTCTTCTTCTTCTTCTTCTTCTTCTTCTTCTCTCTCTCTCTCTCTCTCTCTCTCTCTTCTCTCTGTGTCTGTGTGTGTGTGTCTGTGTGTGTGTGTGTCTGTGTCTGTGTGTGTGTCTGTGTGTGTGCGTGTGTGTCTGTGACTGTGTGTGTGTGTGTGTGTGTGTGTGTCTGTCTGTCTGTCTGTCTCTGTGAGTAGAGAAGAGCACCCTAAACTTCTCTACAATGGCAAAATTCAGGGCCAGGATGGTGAATTATCCAAAGAGGCACTCCAGAAAAATAGTATTCAGACTTTCTATGATCAATGATTCCTTTCTTCATCATCTGGGACCTCTCTTTCACGAATCACACCTACTTCTGTCCTATCACTGCTCTAATACCAGTACTTCAGAAACACTATTGTTTCTAACATGAACTTCATCTACTACAGTGCTGATGTCTGTTGAGGTCTAGGAGACCCGAGTGAGTGCTACCTGGCCCCTCTAAGAAAGGAACAAACAGATATTCCATGATTTGGTTCTACCACAACATTCTCAGGTCCTCATTGATTGCCAATGGCCAACTTCAGCAGGATGCAATCTTGATAACTCGGTATCCACATTCCCTAATTTGCCATTTCTAAAATCCCAACATTCAGTATTCAGGGAAAGTAGGAATGAAAGGTGCAGGCATCAGGCTGGCCTGTCAATGGCACTGGGCTTGATGCACTCACTCAGGCATTCCCTGTCAATCCATACTTCCATGGTTACTAAGTCTGCAAGCAGCTTTAATTGACCCTGATAAAAGACAGATCCCAACCTACTTAGGTTCCCTTGTTCTCTCTCTCTCTCTCTCTCTCTCTCTCTCTCTCTCTCTCTCTCTAACTCTCTCTGGCCTTCTGCTTTTGCCTCTGCAACCGAGAAGAAGAACAGTAGCTCTACTTTCTCAGGACTGTTCTCTACCAAATCTGATCCATTGGTCTGTCTGTTTGCATGTGTCCCCCTTGCTGTGTGTATTTCTGTCTCTGTCGCAGTATTGAAGAGCATGGAAAACCACTCTAAATTGGCAAAATTAAGGTGCTTTTTATTGTCCTGTAGATAGCCTTCTTTTTAAAAAATGTGAATGCTTTCAGTCAAGTTGCTTGTATCAAAAAAGGCAGCTGATGTGTCTCCAATTTATGCTTTTTGAAAATCCAAAATTTTCATTTAAGTTTCAGTGAGCTTAATGGGACCCATGCAAAATGGTCCAAAGGTTAACTCCAGATAAATAGTATCAGGCCTCCCAATGTGCCCTGATTCCTCCCTTCCTCTTCTGGAACTTCCCTGGAAAAATCCTCCCTCATCTGACATAAAACCCTCTGTCACCAGGACATAAGAAATATTTTGTTTTCTAAACTTAACCTCATCTCCTACACTGCTGACATCCCAAGACAGTTCCACACATTCTGGAAATACTTGAGCAAGCAGGGACTCCAGGATGTGGTAGTAAGCGACTAGACTCAAGGCCCCCAAAGTTGGTCAATGCCCTTTTTCCAAAAGAAGAAGTCTTGAGAATTTGACATCAATATTCCCAGTGTTCCCAAGTTCATGACCTCAAATTTCCATAATAAATGATGGTGGGAATTAAGGTCTTGGCATCACTCCCACCAACAAAACCCGGAAGGGTGCACTCACTCAGCCAGTACTCTGTTCAGTCCAGGGGTCCATGGGTACTAAGTCTGCAGGCAGGGTTATAGGACCCTTTAAAAGACAGATCCCTACCCACAACTAATGTATTATTCTGTCTGTCACCTTCCAAGTCCTCTCTGCTATCTTCCCTCTGTTATCTTCCTCTGACCCTCTTCATCTCTTCTCCTGTCTCCACAACTCACCCTCTCCAACCATGTCAGCAAATCTAACGTGAATGGACATTCTAAGATTTCTGTTCCATTGCGCAGGGTTCCGTCTCCATAGTGAGCTTTCCCCTTCCAGGTAAACAAATGACCAACTCTGGAGTTGGGAATGCCATTGAGGCTCTCTCTCTCTGTGAACTCTATCCATATCAAGGCTCTCTTGAATGGGTCATCGCAGAGAAATTTTTGGAGCTGACCAAATGCTGAAAAACCCATGAGGACAGTGTGTTTCCCAAGGAAGAGGTCCACCACCCCATTCGCTGAATCAACTGTGGGTTTCAGATTACCACTTTGGATATTTCTTCCCTCCACTATTCGGACCCCGTGTCGTTAACTGCTTGGTAGTTTTTGTTCCACAATTGCCTATGAGTTAAGGCTGACTCCATCTACTGAGATGTTGGGTACCAAGCCTCCTTCAGCCAGCCCCATTGGAAGTGCATCTTATGTATAAGGGAATCTAGATACTACTCTTACCATGGAAAAACTGTTCAATGCCATTTTGTGGAGCAATATCAAATACCCTAAGAAGTACATATGTGGACTAAGAGAATGAAAGGAATCACATTACTGTGAAAAAGGTGAGTTTTCCATAGTTAGCTTCTGCAGGAAGGTTTAAATTCCAGTTCCTAGATTAGTTTGAAAGATCTTGTGACTGCATCTACTTGGGTGCAAGAGATGATGACAACAGCAACACTGAGTTCATTAGGCCGAGACAGATTCTTCCATGAGTTTATTGGTAGCCGGCCTCTTGATGTATAATGCACTTCTCCGAGCCTACATTAAACCTTGGACTGTCTGTGTGTCTGTTTGTCATTTTATTCTCTAACTCTCTCTATCACTCAATGTCTCTGTCTCTGTGTCTGTGTATCTCTGTGTCTCACTGTCTGTGTCTCTACACCCTGTGTTGGAGTGTATAATTCTAACTGCTTTGCAATGTGTTTGCTTGCTACCCTAAGCCATAGTCTCTTTCTCTCTGTGTCTTTCTGTCTAGTCCTATGTTTTTGCATCTGCACCCTGGGTGTATACCTGAAGCTGTACTTGTTCTGGACTGGTCTCCACCTAAACTGAGCTTTTTTATCTGTCTGTTTGTATGTCTCTCTCTCTCTCTCTCTCTCTCTCTCTCTCTCTCTCTCTGTGTGTGTGTGTGTGTGTGTGTGTGTGTGTGTGTCTGTGCATGTGTGTGTGTGTGTTTCTGTGTGAGTGTGTTTGTGTTTGTGTTTGTGTGTCTGTGTGTGTCTCTCTGTCTCTCAGTCTGAGTACTGAAAGCATACTAAACCTCTCTACAATGGCACAATTAAGGTCCAAGGTGGTGAATGGGACCCATGCAAACAGGTCCAAAGATGCATGCCAGAAAAATAGTATTCAGCCTTTCTATGATCCCAGAATCCTTTCTTCATCATCTGGGATCTCTCTTTCATGAATCACCCCAACATCTGTCCCATCACTGCTCTGATACCAGGACTTCAGGACCCCTTTTGTTTCTAAAGGTAACTTCATCTCCTACACTGCTTGTTGTGACCCAGCGCATCTCAGCATTAGTCCATGATGTTCTACCTGAGTGGGGATGTGTGGACCTGGAAACTCCCATCAACCAATCAACGATAAGGCCAAACGCAGGCATCTTGTCAACTTCATAGAGCTCTCAGTTCCATGTTGTAGAACTAGAGTGATTTCTTTATTAGCCATCTTTTCTGGTGTTTCTCAACTGTACTGCCATGACCACGAGCAAACCATTTCTCTTCATTCTCCTCTCTCCTCTAGACACTTACCCCAAAGTTTTAACCTTCTGTCTTCATAAGTTACTCACACACCTATAGTACCTCCACCCAGGTGAGGGCCTATTCAGATGCTTAAGTCCACAGAGATGCAAATAAGAGGCACATTACCCTGAGGCCTTGGCAAAAAATAGTAGCCCACTGGCATTAACAATACAATATTGGGACAGAGCTTCCCGGTGTTCCTGTTTAGTGAAACCAAATGCTGGATCTCACAATATTCCATAGTGGAAAAATTTTGTTGCCCCACAATTCCTCTCTCTTAAATTAATAAAAAGAAACATGTGCTTCTGCATCAGGACAGATGACTGTGACTGGTTTAGGTGGTTGCCTTTAACCTACCAGGGGTGCCGGTCATGGAATCTCACATTGCATCATGTGTGTTCTGTCTTAGGATTCGCTGAAGGCATGGAATACCATAACCATCTTTGGCTGGAACCAGCCTCTGTAAAACAAATAATGTTATTAGCAAATGGGCAATGGTGCAGCTCCAAAATCCTCACAGCTGCATATATTCTCCTGCGGGATGGAGATGTATAAAGGTTAAAATGAACTTTCAAAATTTGCATGGCAATGCCTCTAGTGCATCTGATATGGAACTTATTAAAGATTGCTCACTAAAACATACTTCTATCCTAAGGCTTGTAAAATGCACATTGCATTCTTGTAAGAATGGACTCTGAATTCTAGTTTCTAATAACATTTGCATAACACATATAGCAAGAATTTGCTCAAATCAATCTATTATTGGATCCTATGTATGGCACTGTCTCTATTACCTAAAGAGATTTAAATACAGAGTGACTCTCAGTATAAATGAATTATTTACCAGGATCTGTAAGACCACTGCAACAGCTTGCCGTTTGATTATTTGAGCTGAAGCCAGAGCTCTCTGCACTATATATTCCTTTCTATTAATAACCTATGCAAGTGACTCTCCCAATAGAACCATTGGTAAAAGTTAATATAGCATATTTTTATAGGACTGTTTTTTACAATTTTGGAAATACAAAAGGATGCATTAGTCCATGAGCTAGAAACTGATTATCAATTCTTCCTGAAAACTGAGCAAAGGCAATCGCCCATGACTCATTGATCTGAAACAACCAATTAAACTGTTGCTTAGCATAGCAGACATTTAAAATCTAGATGGCATTTCTGCACCATGTAGGCTAATGCTTGAAAATAAGGGTTTAAAACATTTAGGCTGGTGAGACGGGTAGGCGCAACCATAGTAATGGTTCCTTCTGCCATAGAACAGAAGTTCGACAATGCTTTGTGGGGAGCACATAAGCTTCCCATGGTTTTGCATAGTCAATATATCTGATGATGCTGAATCGCCTCTCTAATTATAGAACTTATCTACCTTCTTAGTTAACTCTCTGGGGACATCTGGATCATTATCTCATTATAGAATCCTACTTAAAGGATTTAAATCATCATTAGGTGTTCCAAAAAAAGTAATTTACCAATGAATATTTTATAATAACTTCTTAAAAACTCTTTTAGAGATTTTAAACTATCTTTCCCAATTGCTGTTTATTAAGTCTTAATTTTTTTAGAATACAACATATGTCTTTAAAAATTCTCCAGATTTATTTTAAGTTTCAGAGTAGCCTTTTCTAATCTAACTTTTGAAACTGACAAATGGATAAGACCTCATTTGCATCTTAGCTAACCTGGCTTAATTTGCATCTGCAAAGACACAATCAAGCTGTGAATCTAAAAGGATGGCTCTCTTCTGAGTCTTTTCACAAACCCTTTTAAAAATCATGTATCCACTTTTATTTTCTAGATTTTCCTTTTTGAACCATTAAAATTTAATAAGACCTGTATCCTCTCATCTTCCAGGGGCTGTTTCTGCTTCCATTTGTTGCCACTGCTTAGAGTCATCTGACACCAGTGATCTGTGCGCATGATCCAAGTTTCGACAGCATTCTCCGACAGGCCAAGGCCCAGTAGCCGTTCTGTTTCAATCAGCCAGCTCAGGACCCGAATTCAGAAACAGACTCTGAAACCCCAAGGCCTGGTGGTAGTTCTGTGGCCATCTGGTTGACCAGGTATTTCAGGGGCTGTTTCGGCATCCATTTGTCCTCAGTGTTACAGTCATCTGACACCAGTCATCTGTGCTCTGGATCTGAGTTCGGGAATGAGCTCTGACATGCCGAGGACCAGTGGCAGCTCTGTGGTTGTTTGCGAGTCCAGGATCTGAGTTTGGCAAGTGGTTCTGAAATGCCGAGGCACAGTGGCAGTTCTGTGTCCATCTGATGGCCCAGGTAGGCCAGGGGCTGTTTCTGCTTCCATTTGTTGTCACTGCTTAGAATGATCTGACACCAGTGATCTGTGCTCTGGATCTGAGTTCGGGGGCAAGCTCCTACATGTGGAAGCCCAGTGGCAGTTCTGCATCCATCTGCCTGCACAGGGAGTCCAGGGGTATTCCTGTTCCCATTCATCGTCACTATTTAGAGTCAACTGACAACAGTGATCTGTGATCTGGCTCCGAGTTCTGGGGCGAGCTACTACATGTCGAGAGTCCCAGTGACTTTTCTGAGTCCATATGGTGGCCACGAATCCAAGTTTGGCAGTGGTATATGACACGCCGAGGCCCAGTGGGAGTCCAGTGTCCGTCTACAGGCCCATCGATGTCAGGGGGTCTTTCTGCTTCCATTCATCGTCATTGATAAGTTATCTAACACCAGTGATCTGTGCACTGGATCCAGTTTTGGCAGTGAGACCCTACACACCGATGCCCAGTGGAAGTTCTTTGTTCATCCGCTGGCCCACGTAGTCCAGGTGATGTTTCTGTTTCATTTCGGCATCAATGCTTAGCGTCATCTGACACCAGTGATCTTTGCTCCTGATCCAAGTTCGGAGGAGGCCTTGAACACGCTGAGGCCCAATGGTAGTTATGTGTCCATCTGCCATCCCAGGTAAGCCATGTTCTGTTTCCAGTTCCATTTGTCGTGTGTACTTACAGTCATCTGACACAATTGATCTTTGCTCCTGGTCCAAGTTCAGCTGCGGTCTTGGAAACGCCAAGGCCCAGTGGCACTTCTGCATCCATATGCTGGACCAGGATCCGAGTTTGGTGGCGGTATATGACATGCCGAGGCCCAGTGGGGGTCCAGGACCGTCTGCAGGACCATGGATGTCAGGGGCTGTTTCTGGTTCCATTTGTCATGACTGCTTAGATTGATCTGATACCGAGGCCCATTCGCAGTTCTGCATCCATATGCTGGCCAGGATTCGAGTTTGGCGGAGGTATATGACATGCCAAGGACCAGAGGGAGTCCAGTGTCCATCTGCAGGCCCATGGAGGTCAGGGGCTGTTTCTGGTTCCATTCATCGTAATTGCTTAGAGTCATCTAACACCAGTGATCTGTGCACAGGATCCAGGTTTGGCAGTGAGATCCTACACAGGTAGGCCCATTGGAAGTTTTGTGATCATCTGCCAGCCCATGGAGATCACGGGCTGTTTCTGGTTCCATTCGCTGTCACTGCTTAGAGTCATCTGACACCAGTTATCTTTGCTCCTAACCAAGTGTGTCTGCAGGCTCGGACACGGCAAAACCCAGTCACAGTTCTACCACCATATGCCAGCCCAGGAACCGAGTATGGAGTCGGGATCTGACAGAGAGGCCCAGTGGCAATTCTGTGTCAATCTGCTGGCCCAGGTAAACCAGGTTCTGTTTCCAGTTCCATTAGTCATCACTGCTTACAGTCATCTGCCACCATTGATCTTTGCTCCTGATATGAGTTCGGTGAAGGCATTGGACACGCCAAGACCCAATGGCAGTTCTGTGTCCATCTGCCAGCCCAGGTAAGCCATGTTCTGTGGACAGTTCCTTTTGTCATCACTGCTTACAGTCATCTGACATCATTGATCTTTGTTCCTGATCCAAGTTTGGCTGCAGGCTCAGAAACACCAAGACCCAGTGTCAGCTCTGTGTTTAACTACCAGCACAGGATCTGACTACGGCAACAGGTTCTAAAATACTGAGGCACAACGGCAGTTCTGTGTACATCCACTGCCCCAGAGGGGACAGGGGATGTTAATGGTTACATTAATTGTCACTGCTTAGAGGCATTTGACACCAATGATCTGTGCACCTGATCTGAGTTCGACGGCATTCTCTGACACGCCAAGGCTGATTGGCATTTCTGTGTCCATCTGCCGGAACCGGAAGTCCAGGGTTTTTTTCTGCTTCCCGTTGTCATCACAGTTTAGAGTCATCTGACATCAGTGATCTGTGCACCAGATCCAGGTTTGGCAGCGAGATCCTACACACCAAGGCTCCTTGGCAATTCTGTGTCCTTCGCTGGCCCAACTGGCCAGGAATGTTTCTGGTTCCATTTGTCATCACTGCTTAGAGTCATCTGACACCTGTGATCTGTTTGCCAGATCCAAGTTCTGTCTTGGCTCCCTCACGAGTTCCCAGTAGCAGTTCTGTGTCCATCCAGTGGCCCAGGTAGGCCAGGGGATGCTTCTGCTTCCATTTGTTGTCACAGTGATCTGTGCACAAGATCTGAGTTTGACGGCATTCTACGACATGCCAAGCCCCAGTGGCAGTTCTTTATCTACAAGCCCAGGAGTCGAGTTCAGCAATAGCCACTGAAACGCCAAGGCCTGGTGGCAGTTCTGAGTCCATCTGCCTGACCAGGGAGTTCAGGGGTTGTTTCTGCTTCCATTTGTCATCACTGCTTTGAGTCATCTGACACCAGGGATCTATGCACTGCATCAGAGTTCAGCAATGATCTCTGACATGCCGAGGCCCAGTTGCAGCTCTTTGGTTATCTGCCAGCTCAGGATCTGATTTCTGAAAACATCAAGGCACAGTGGCAGTTCTATATCCATCTGCTGGCCCAGGTAGGCCAGGGGCTTTTTCTGCTTCCATTTGTTGCTAATGTGCAGAGTCATCTGACACCAGTGATCTGTGCTCTGGATCCGAGTTCAGGGGCAAATTCCTACACGTCGAAGCCCAGTGGCAGTTCTGCATCCATCTGCCTGCACAGGGAATCCAGGGGCTGTTTTTGGTCCCATTCATCGTCACTATTTAGAGTCATCTGACAACAGAGATCTGTGCTCTGGATCTGAGTTCTGGGCCAAGATCCTACATGTCAAGAGTCCCAGTTGCAGTTCTTTGTACATCTGCTGGCCCAGGGAGGCCAGAGAATGTTTCTGTTTCCATTCGTCACCACTGTTTAGAATCATCATACACCAGTGATGTTTCCTCCTGATGCAATTTCGGTGGCAGCCTTGGTCATGCCGAGGCCCATTGTCAGTTCACATTGGTTCTGAAATGCCGAGGCACAGTGGCAGTTCTGTGTCCATCCACTGGCCCAGGTATGCCATGGATGTTTCTGCTTCCATTTCTTGTCACTGCTTACAGTCATCTGACACCAGTGATCTATGCTCTGGATCCGAGTTCCGGGGCAAGCTCCTACATGTCAAGGACCAGTGGCAATTCTGTATCAATATGGTGGCCCATGATCCAAGTTTCTTGGCGGTATATGACATGCCGAGTCCCAGTGGTAGTCTGGTGTCCATCTGCAGGCCAAAGGAGGTCAGGGGCTGTTCCTTGTACCATTCATCGTCATTGCTTAGAGTAATCTAACAACAGTGATCTGTGCACTGGATCCAGGTTTGGCAGTGAGATCCTACACACTGAGGTCCAGTGGCAGTTCTGTGTTCATCTGCCAGGCCATGGAGGTTGGGGGTTGTTTCTGGTTCCATTCGTCATCACTGATTAGAGTCATCTGACACCAGTGATCTTTTCTCCTGATCCAAGTTTGGTGGAGGCCTTGGACACGTCGAGGCCCAGTGGCAGTTCTGCATCCATATCCTGGCCCAGGATCCGAGTTCGGTGAGGGTATATGACATGCCAAGGCCCTGTGGCTGCTCTGTGTTTATCTGCCAACACAGGATCTGAGTTTGCAACGGGTTCCAAAACGCTGAGGCAAGTGGCACGTCTGTGTCCATACACTGGCCCAGGTGTACCAGGGGATGTTTCTGGTTACATTCATCGTCACTGCTTAGAGTCATTTGACACCAATGATCTGTGCACCTAATCTGAGTTTGACGGCATTCTCCAACACGCCAAGGCCCAGTGGAAATTCTGTGTCCATCTGCCAGCCCACTATCTGAGTTCAGCAACAGGCTACAAAACACCAAGGCCCATTGTCATTTTGGTGTCCATCTGCCGGACCCGGGTGTCCAGGGTCTGTTTCTGCTTCCCATTGTCGTTACTGGTTAGAGTCATCTGACACCAGTTATCTGTGCATTGGATCCAGGTTTGGCAGCGAGATTCTACACAGCAAGGCCCAGTGGCAATTCTGTGTCCTTCGCTGGCCCAGGTGGCCAGGCGATGTTTCTCGTTCCATTTGTTGTCACTATTTAGAGTCATCTGACACCAGTGATCTTTGTTCCAGATCCAAGTTCTGAGATGACTCCCTCCCACCGAGGCCCAGTGGCAGTTTTGTGTCCTCTGCTGTCCCAGGTATGCCAGGTACTCTTTCCAGTTCCATTCATCGTCAATGGTTTGAGTCATCTGACACCAGTGATCTATGCACTGGATCCAAGTTCGGCAATGAGCTCCGACATGCTTAGGCCCAGTGGCAGCTCTGTGTTATCTGCCAGCCCAATATCTGAGTTTGGCAATGGGTTCTGAAATGCCGAGGAACAGTGGCAGTTCTGTGTCCATCTGCCATTCCTGGATCCGAGTTTTGTGGTGGGCTCTGACACGCCAAATCACAGTTTCATTTCTGCATCAATCTTGCCCGCGATCTAAATTCATCCCCAGGATCGAACAAAAGGAGGCCCAGTGGCAGTTCTGCATCCATCTCCCTTTCCTGGACCTGAGTTCTACAGTGGTCTCTGACAGGCCAAAGACTAGGATTATGCCTTAGGCAGTTTCTTCACTCCAATAATAGGTATTCTGTGTATAGAGTTACCTTGGAAAAACTGGTCAACTGCTTTTAAAGGGGAACATAATATTCCCCAAGTTGTGTATTAATGGACTTAGAAAATGAAAAGACACACATTCCTAAATGAAATTAGAGTTTTGCATGGTAGCTTCTTCCAAGAAGATTTAAATTCCATATCTTAGATTAGTTTGAAGGATCATTGGACTTCAGGTACTTGGGTGCATCCAATGATGTCAGAATCAAAACAGAGTTCATGAGGCAGAGACAGCATACTCCATGAGTATGAGAGGACCCACCCAGGGCCGTGATATACACATATCTCAGCCTACACAAAGCCTTGGTATGTCTGTGTATCTGTCTGTATGTCTGAATTTTCAATTCTAATTCTCTATTAATCACTAATACTGTCTCTCTGTGTACCTCCCTTCACCCTGTTGGTGCACACGCTATAACTCTATGAGAATTGCACTGGAAATGCCTGGTAGCTGAGGCCCGCCTCTTTCTGTCTCTCTGTGTCTCTGTCTTGCTCTCCCTCTTTCCCAGTCTCTCTCTCTCTCTCTCTCTCTCTCTCTCTCTCTCTCTCTCTCTCTCCTCTCTCTCTCTCTCTCCCTCTCTCTATCTGTCCTAGTCTCTCAACCTCTCTCTGGCCTTCTGCGTTTGCCTCTGCAACCTGAATGAATAGCAGCAACTAATTGTCCTGTAGATACCCTTCTTTTTAAAAAATGTGAATGCTTTCAGTCAAGTACTTTGTATCAAAAAAGGCAGCTAATGTGTCTCCAATTTATGTTTTTGGCAAACCCAAAGTTTTCATGTTAGTTCCAGTGAGATGAATGGGACCCATTCAAAAAGGTGCAAAGATTCATTCCAGATAAATAGTTCTCAGATTCCTCTCTTCCTCGTCTGGTACTTCACTGGGGAAACCCTCCCTCATCTGACCATGCAACCCTCTGTCACCAAGATATAAAAAATATTTTGTTTTCTAAACTTAACCTCATCTCCTACACTGCTGATATCCCAAGACTGTGCCACATTTTCTGGAAATACTTGGAGCAACCAGGGTTCCCAGGATGTGGTATTACCCCACTATTCTCAGGGCCTCCAAAGTTGGTCAATGCCCTTACTTCAAAAAGAAGTAATCTTGAGAACTCAACATTGTTATTCCCAATGTTGCCAAGTTTAAGACCCCAAATTTCCATAGTAAATGAAGGTGGGAATGAAGGTCTTAGCATCTGTCCTGCCCAAGAAACACGGAAGGGTGCACACACTCAACCAGTACTCTGTTCAGTCCAGGGTTCCATGGGTACTAAGTCTGCAGGCATGTTTATAGGACGCTTTAAAAGACAAATCCCTACCCACAACTAATGTATTTTTCTCTCTGTTGCCTTCCAAGTCCTCTCTGTTATCTTGTCTCTGGTATCTTCCATAGGACCTCTTCATCTCTTCTCCTGTCTGCAACACTCACCCTCTCCAACCATGTCAGAAAATCTAAAGTTCAGGGACATTCTAAGATTCCTGTTCCATTGCTCAGGGTTCTGGCTCCATAGCGAGATTTCCCCTTCCATGTAAACAAATGACCAACTCTGGAGCTGTGAAAGCCATGGAGGCTCCCTCTCTCTCTGTGAACTCTCTTCATACCCAGGCTCGGTTGTTCGGGACATCGGAAAGGTATTTTGTGGAGATGAATGAATGCTGAAACACCCCAACATGCAGTGTGTTTCACAAGGAAGAGTTCCACCACCACATTCACTGAATCACCTGTGGGTGTCAGACTTACGACATTTGGAGTTTCTTCCCTCCCTTATTCGTTCCCCGGTGTCATCTCAATCTTTCCACATTTTTTGTTCCACAATTGTTGATGAGTTAAGACGCTGACTCCGTATTCTGAGATATTGGGTACCGAGCCTATTTCAGCCACCCACATTGGAAATGCTTCTTAGGTTTGAGGGAATCTAGCTGCTTCTGTTACCGTGGAAAAACTGTTTAATGCCATTTTGTGGAGCAATATCAAATACACTATGAAGTAGATAAATGGACTAAGAGAACGAAAGGAATCACATTACTGTGAAAAAGGTGAGTTATCCATGGTTAGTTTCTTCAGGAAGGATTAAATTCCATTTCATAGATTAGATTGGAATTTCATGTGTCTGCATCTACTTGCGTGCAAGAGATGATGTCAGCAGCAGGACTGAGTTCATTAGGCAGACACAGCTTCTTGCATGATTATTTTGGTAGCCAGCCTCTGGATGTATAATGCACTTATCCAAGCCTTGGAATTTCTGTGTGTCTGTCATTTCAATCTCTAACTCTCTCTCTAGCACTCACTGTCTCTGTTTCTGTCTCTGTCTCTGTGTATCTCTGTCTCTCACAGTCTGTGTCTCCCTGTATATGTCTCTACAATCTGGGTGGGAGTCTATAATTCTAACGGCTTTGCAATGTGTTTGCCTGCTACCCTAAGCCAAAGTCTCTGTCTCTCTCTCTCTCTCTAGTCTTCTGTTTTTGCCTCTCCACCCAGGGTGAATACCTGAAGCTGTACGTGTTCTAGACTGGTCTCCACCTAACCTGAGCTATTATGTGTCTGTTTTTTGGTGTTCCTCTCTCTCTCTCTCTCTCTCTCTCTCTCTCT
>NW_023276919.1:6683236-6702650 GCF_003668045.3 Cricetulus griseus | reverse complement strand
TTGATGCACTCATTCATGCAGTCCTCTCTCAATCCAGGCTTCCATGGTTACTATGTGTGCAAGCAGCTTTAAAGGACCTTGTTAAAAGACAGATCATGACCCACTAGGCTCTCATATTCTCTGTCACTGTCTCTGTCTCTGTCTCTCTCTCTCTCAGTCTCTCAAACTCTCTGGCCTTCTGTATTTGCCTCTGAAACTTGGATCAATAGCAGCAGCACTAGACTTGCCAGATTCTGTTTTGAGTTCCATTTGTCATCTCTGCTTACACTCATCTGACAGGATTGATCATTGATCCTGATCCGGTTCTGCTGGGGCCTAACAAATTGCAAAGTGTAGTGGTTGATCTGTGTTATCTTCCAGCACAGGATCTGTGTTGGCAACTGGTTTGGAAATACCGAGGCACAGGGGCAGTTCTGCTTCCATCCGCTGGCTCAGGTGGGCAAGGGGATATTTGTGGTTACATTCATCATTACTGCTTAGAGTCATTTTAACACCAATGATCTGTGCACCTGATCTTGGTTTGATGTTATTCTCTGACATGCCAAAGCTCAGTGGAAGTTCTGTGTCCATATGTTAGCCCAGGATCCTAGTTCAGCAACAGGCTACGAAATGCCAAGACCCATTGTCATTTCTGTATCCATCTCCCGGACCCGGGAGTCCAGAGAATTTTTCTGCATCCCGTTGTCATCGTCACTGGTTAGAGTCAACTGAAAACAGTGGTCTTCACTGGACCCAAGTTTGGCAGATACACACCAAGGCTCAGTGGCAATTTTGTGTCATTTGCTGTCCCAGGTGGCCGGGCAATGTTTCTGGTTCCATTCTTCGTCAATGCTTAGAGTCATCTGACACCCATGTTCTGTGTGCCAGATTCAAGTTCTGTGATAGCTCCTTCACACCGAGGTCTAGTTTCCGTTCCAGTGCAGATAAGCTAGGGTCTGATTACAGTTCCATTCATCGTCACTGCTTAGAGTCATGTGACACCAGTGATCTGTGCTCTGGATCCGAGTTCAGGGGACAGCTCCTACACGTCAGATCCCAGTTGCAGTTCTGCATCCATCTGCCTGCACAGAGAGTCCAGGGTCTGTTTCTGATCCTACTTGTCATCATTATTTAAGGTCATCTGACAAGAGTGATCTGTGCTCTAGATCTGAGTTCTGGAGCGAGCTCCTTCATATCAGGAAACCCAGTGGCAGTTGTTTGTACATCTGCTGGCCCAGGTAGGCCAGGTGATGTTTCTGGTTGCATTCATCATCACTGCTTAGAGTCATCTGACAACAATGATCTTTGCTCCTGATCCAAGTTTGGTAGAAGCCTTGGAGAAGCCAAGTCCCACTGTCAGTTCTGCTTCCAAATGCTGCCCAGGATCCAATAGCGGTAGCGGTACATGAGGTGCTGAGGCCCATTGCAGGCTCAGTGTCCATCTGCAGGCCCAAGGAGTTGAGAGGCCGTTTCTAGATCCATTCATAGTCATTGCTTATAGTCATCCAATCTTAGAACAGGATCCAGGTTTGGCAGGGAGATCCTTCACAACGAGGCCCAGTGGCAGTTCTGTGTTCATCTGCCAGCCCATGGAGATCAGGGCCTGTTTCTGGTTCCATTTGCTGTCAATACTTAGAGTCATCTGACAATAGTTATCTCTGCTCCTTATCCGAGTATGACTTTGGGCTCAGATAGGGCAAAATCCAGTGTCAGTTCTGCCTCCACCTTTGCAGTATCTGAGTGCAGAGCCGTGATCTGACACCTCGAGGCCGAGTGACAATTCTGTGTCCATCCAGTGGCACAGGTAGGCCAGACGATATTTCTGGATCACTTCGCCATCACTGCTTAGAGTCATGTGACACCAGTGATTTTTCTTCCTCATCCGAGTTCGGCAGCAGGCTCAGATACACCGATGACCAGTGCCAGTTCTGCTTCCATATGGTGGCAGAGGATCGGAGTCCAAGTCCCAGTTGCAGTTTTGGGTCCATCTCTTTCCCCATGAAGTCAGATGATTTTTCTGTTTCCATTCCTCGTCATCACTTGGAGTCATCTAAAACCAATGATCTTTTCAATGGATCCAGTTTTGTCAGCAAGATCCTGCACACTGATGCCCAGTGGCAGTTCTTTGTTCATCCACTGACCTAGTTAGGCCATGTGACTTTTCTGGTTCCATTAGTAGTCACTGTTTACAGTCATCTGACACCAGTGATCTTTGCTCTTGACCCAAGTTCCGTGGAGGCCTTGGACACGCGGAGGACCATTTGCAGTTCTGCATCTATATGTTGGCCCAGGATCTGAGTTTGTCTTTGGTATATGACATGCCGAGGCCCAGTGGCATTTCTATACCCATATTATGGCCCAGCATCCGAGTTTGTTGGCGGTATATGACACAATGAGGCCCAGTGGCAGTTCTGTGTCCATCTGCTGNTTTGTACCAATGAACCTTACATGCTTCTAGAGTTCACTGCTTAGTCATCATGAAGAGAAGTACTTGAGAAGGCTTAGGGGTGTGGTCATTCAGTAGGTGAGGCCATATTGCAGGGATCATGGTTTTTGATATGAGTTGGTAGGCTTTTACGTTTCAAATTCCCCATCCAGACTCAATGACTCTCACTTCCTGCTGCCTAGAGATCAGCAATGTAGAATTCTCAGCTAATTGACCCTCACCATGCCAGTGTGTTGTCACCATGCTCCTGTCCAGAATGATAATGGACTAAATCTGTAAAGGAGGCAAGAACAAATCAAATGTTTCTTCTAAATGTTTGTCATTTGCATGAGGTCTCTTCTCAACAAGAGACCATTATCTGAGATTCTTGTATGAGACTAGATGGAAACAAGGTTGAAAGAAAAATGGAAATAAAAGAAGGAAAGAAAACACTATAGGGAGATCTATAGTTCCTGAAAATCACTTCCTCCTACCAGGTCTTTTCTCTCAGCACTCAGGAGTCAGAGGCATGCTGATGTATGTGAATCAGAGGCCAGCCTCATGTACATATCAGTTTCCAGGATCAGCAGAGTCTCCTACAGATACCTACAGTCTCAAACAAAGTAACAAAAATGTTTACTGAGCCTGATGGCCTGAGTTCAAGCCTCTAACCATCATGGGAAATGCTTCTGTGTATGTGTTTGTTTATTGGATGATAAATAAATTTCTTTTTGGCCAATGAGGCAGCAAGTTAGTTGGTACTAGGAGTCAAGGAGGACTCTGGGAAATGTAGTAAAGAAGTGGTGATCCAGGGAGGAAGTGACATAGCAGGGAGACTAATATGTAAGCAAAGACAAGCAGGAAGTCGTCCCCTTTTGCTCATCCACCTGGTGTCTGCTCTTTGCTGCCATGTTATCCCAGGATGTGGCTGCCAGTGGAAGGCATCCTATCTAAGAAAAGTGTTATAAAATAAATAGATTTATGATAATGAAGACTGGAGCTAGCAGATAAGAATACTAGTAATTGTCTAAGCAGCATTTTTACCTTATATAAGTCTCTCTGTGTTACTTGGGTCCTTAAAGTGATGGCGCTTGGAACCTGGATGGCCTGTCAGAAAGTGCCCAAGTGGCAGCAAGGCTCGTGTGGCTGGGGTGGAATGACTTATTGTAACAGAAATGTGTCAGTATTGGGATACGAACCCATGCCTCCAAAAGAGCCTACTAGAAGTAGGGTCACCCCAGTGTCGGGGGATCCCAAGGAAGTGGAGAATCTGCCACTCAGGGCAGCATCAGAGCAACTTCCATATACTGGTTTTGCCCCATGCTCTTTTTCTTTGAACTCAGTGCTCCCGACTCAGAGCTCCCGAGACAGCCTGAAACCCTGGAGCGGTCTACTGTTAGGATTCTAAGCACTCACCGCTGCCAGCTTCCTGAGACTAGTCAAGCAGAGGCGAACCGGGTAGATGGCGGTGGTGTTACAAACTTTCATATAAACTTCTCAAAAGCTTAAAAACAGATTTTAGTAGAAAAGAAAAGAGACAAACATGACTTCTTGTTATCAGCATTTTTTCAGTGGTCTCTGGTTTGCTCTAAACAAGCAGAGACTTGAGTAGCTTTCCAGAGAGGTTTCCTAACTCAGCAAAATTGGGAAAACAAAACAAAACAAAACGCAGGGCTCACTTTTAAGAGGCTCAGCTAGCTCACTTGGTACAGCATGAGACTTTTGATGTGACTTCCTGCCCCACGTAACTGGCATTTGCAATGACCACATCTCCAAGCTGGCCACATGCTCCTTGGAAAGACAACAGCTAAAAAAGCCGCCACTTTGTTTTTAGCAATGTTGTTTAATAGATAATAGACTGTGTTGCCAGGAAAAGGTAAAGATTCACAATAAAGGCAGATTCAGATGAAGAAAAACCTCTAAAGGTAACAGTGTGTTTAAAAATATATGTAGGCTTGTGAGAGAAAAGTAACAGGACAAAAGAGTAGCTGGGTGTGGTGGCACAGGGCTTTAATCTCAGCATTCCAGAAGCAGAGGCAAATATTGATTAGTTAGGTGTTGTTGTCCCATGCCTATAATCCCAGCACTTCTAGAAGCAGAGGAAGGCATATTTACACAGAGAAACTCTGTCTCAAAAAAAAAGTAACAAAAGGAGGTAAAAGGAATAGAACAAAAAAAGCCACATAAAGATGGAAAATACACAGAGAGTCTGGATACTTTATGCTATATTGTTTTCTTTAAATTGTTTGATTGTGGAGGAAAGAGTTACAGCTGGTAAAATATATTTGATTATAAGTCCTGCTAAATTAACCCAACTTATACGTTTTAAAAATGCTTAGACTTCTAAATTTGAATATAAGCACAACTTACTTGGGAAAGGAGTTCTTGCTGTGTTTCCACAGAAAATGGAGAGTCATGGATTCCCTCCAGACCAATATGGTTTGATCAAGCCAACCCCCGAAGCAGCTGCCCCACTAATCCTACATCTAAAACAGCTGAGAGGATGCAGCCTTGCAGACTACAAAAACAAGGACCTGGCCAGATTGTGGTGTTTTATCATGGTCCCCATTTTGAGGACATTGCTCCTAACCAGCAGGAAGTAGTTTGGAATTATCGAGGCCCAAATTCCCAAATATTGTATATAAATGTTTGTTTTCATTTAAATGGGGTTAGTTATAAATGGTAATGATCACAGTCAATCTCTTTTTATGGGAGAAAAAAAGGAATAGGATACAGGAATGAATACTTTGCATTGGTATAGATTTTCATTTATTGATATTACTTTAAGGTCAATTTTGTGATATGTATATGTCTCCTCTTGTTTAGGTATTGTGTTTATACAGATCTTTTAAAATGATATGCATAAATAAGGACAGATTGTATAGTCACTTATAATAGTCAAAAATTATAATTAGGTTAGTCAGGTTTCCAAGATATACAGAGATGTATTTGTTATGGATAGATATCCTTCAAACCTTTCAAAGACCTACAGAATAAATGGCATATAAATGGTGTAGGGTTTTCCTTGACAGTGAAACACAACTGCTCCTGGAGCACCAATTACATCAGTAAGGAGGATGGGCATTGGAGAAACTCATTATGGAGTTTGCCTTCATCATGGCAAGATTAGTCATTTTGGCAATATACTGCTCTTGCCTGGACAGGTAGTGGCTGTATGAACTGGACATGCAGGATGAACAAGATAGCGCTACTGCTGGATTACTAAACAAGATGAATATTTCTGAAGGGTTCCAGCTGAAATGGAGAAATGGGACAGACACACTGTAACCTATGGGCCAAATATGGATGACCCAACATTACCGAGGAACTTTGGGTGACTATCCAGGTAGTGAGATTTCCCTGACAATTCTAGAGTTTATATAATATCCTTCTGTGGTCTTAGATGGATTTGAAGACAGGTAGTTATGGTTATAGTTTTCTTGAGTTATTATAAAAGCTAAGTTACCCTTCTTTTTATGTAGACAGAAAAGTGGCAGCCTGGCAGAAAGAGCCCATGTGGCAGAAGGGGTCGGGTGGCTGGGGCAGAAAGAATCATTGTTACAAGAACACACATGGAGGAAGGAAACAAATGACAGTCACAAGCTGGGAAGTGACCACTATCTTGGAAGCATTTGGAATGTACTCCCAGAGCATCAACCCCTGCAATGCATGCTCCTGCTGTATCTCTGTCTCTCTCTGTCTCTGTCTCTCTCTCACTCTTTCTCTCTCTCTCTCTCACATACAGACACAGATACATGCATGCATACCCAAATAATTGCAGCACACATACAGAGAGACTAATAATGAATGAAATATCCTGATTTCTCTTTCTCTCTCTCTCTCTCTCTCTCTCTCTCTCTCTCTCTCTCTCTCACACACACACACACACACACACACACACACACGATACATGCATGCATACCCAAATAATTGCAGCACACATACAGAGAGAGTAATAATGAATGAAATGAAATATCCTGATTTCCTTGTAGTTAATCCACACAGACACATGGTGTACAACCATGAAAATTTATTGAGTAACCAATGTACACATCAAGCATTCTCTGTTGACCAATGAAATCTTGATAAAAACAGCACTGAAAAACCGATGTATGATGAAGCATTTCAAAATGGAAATTATTGTGCATCTTCAAAATAGCAACAACATAGAGCTCTAATGAGTGGCAGATTTAACACAGCACAGATCTAAAAACTACAAGGATTGACTCTCTCCCATAGGTAAATGTAGTGAACTGTGTGTGAGTGTTGGCTTGAATCTCATCAATAACCAAGAAAACATGTCCCAGTTATTTTGCTTTGCACTTCCCTAGTATGATGCCGTCTGGATATCAGGCAGTGTCTCAGTGCACAGCAGAAAGAAAGCAACTTCCACTCCTACTGGTGTTCTGGACTGCTGTCTTCAGGACTGTGAACTGTCCTGGCCCAGTGTGTCTTAGCTTTAATACATGAGATTCTGCCTGAATGGGGGTGTTAGACCTGGAAACTCCTAGTAACCCAGCGGCCATAAAGACCAGACACGGGCATCTTGACATCTTAAGAGAGCTCTCAGTTCCATGTTGTAGAACTAGAGTCATTTCTTTAATAGCCATCTTTTCTGCTGTTTCTAAACTATCCTGCCAATACAGGAGAGAACCATTTCTTTCTTTTTTCTCCTCTCTCCTCTGGTCACTCACCCATTATCTTCCTAACCTTCTGTCCTCACAAATTACTCAACACCTCTGATCTCCCTGCACAGGTGCAGGCCTATTTAGATGCTTAGGCACATAGAGATGCAAATTAGGAGGCATATTACCCTGAGGCCAGGTAAACAATAGTAGCCCTACTTGCATTAACAATACAATAGTGGGCAGGAGCTTTCCAGTGCTCCTTGTTTAGTGAAACCCAAGGCTGGATTTCAAAATATTCCATAATGGAAATATTTGGTCCCCCACAATACCTCTCTCTTAAATTAATAAAAAGAAACCTATGCTTTGGTATCAGGACAGAGATGCACTTGTCTTAGGAGGCTCCTTTTAACCCACTAGGGGTGCCCGTCATGGAATCACGCATTCTGTCATGCCTATTCTGTCTTAGGATTCCCTGAAGGCAAGGAAAACCATACCCATCTTTGGCTGGAACCAGCCTCTGTCAAACAAATAATGTTAGTGGAGGAAAGGCCATGGTCCAGCACCAATGGTTTTCAATCAGCAAGAAACCTCCAGGAGAATAGCACCTCAGCTCTTGTCTCTGCAAAAGTTTTCCTGCGGAATGGGATATAAAAAGGTTTTAATGGCCTTTTAAAAGCTGCGTGGCAATGCCTCTGTTGCCTCTGCTATTGACCTTATTAAAGTTTGCCCCTTAAAACATATTTCTAGCCAGGTGGGTGGTGGAACATGCCTTTAATCCCTGTACTTGGGAGGCAGAGGCAGGCGGATCTATGTGAGTTGGAGACCAGCCTGGTCTACAAGAGCTAGTTTCAGGACGGCCTCTAAAGCCACAGAGAAACCCTGTGTGGAAAAACCAAAAAAAAAAAAAAAAAAAAAAATTCTATCCTAAGGCTTGTAAATTACATGTTACATTTTTGATACAATGAACTCTGCCTTCTAGTTTCTAATAACATTGCATAACATGTATAGTAAGATCATAGACATTAACAATTTCATTATGAACAAACATTAGGGTGACTTAAAATACAATCCAAAGACAATAAGATGTTCTCACAATTTGTGGGTGTGAACAATTTCACAATTCTAATCCTGTTTTCCTCATTCCCTGCCTGGGACTCAATGCCCCTTGAAATTTTCTATTTCTTGCTCAAAGTCCAAAGTTCTGACATCAGGTTTGTAATATCAGTTTTTGAAAGTTAACTAAAAAGTCTTTTGTCCATGTCTTATTTAAGCATTGTGAAGGAGCTTCTACCTTTCTGGTTTATGCCAGTGTCCTAAATGGGTCATTTTCCCAAGGTGAAAACTGGTAAACTGTTTTGTGTGTCTGTTTGTGGCAAGAAAGCAAGCTGTTTTTTGTGGAGTTCTTAGTCTGCTCCTGGATGAGCACTCACGGATTCAGAGAGGTTAATATAGTCCATCTGTAGGGAGGCTGGGACTTTGGAAAGCATCTGGAAACTGGAACTGGGTGTGTCTCCTTTCTTCCTCCAACTGTAGGTCAGATATACTCAAAGTTTGGGAATACAGGTCCAGTGTCTCACTCCCGCTGGTTCAGATGGTCTCCTGTGGGCCCAGGTCCAATTCCTCTCTGCTCGGTGGAGTGGAATTTAGAAACCTAAATACATGTCAATTACCACGAGTATATTTTTAATTTGCCAAACTCTATGATGTGAGTCACATCCATTCGCCATAAATGGTTGGGGAGTAGGCCTTGAGGATTCACCCTTAAATTAGCCATAGCCATATTGTGGACATATTCCACATTGTTTGATGATTTGACCAGCAGTCTCTCTGGTTAAGCCAAATTGCTTTCTTAGACTTTTGCTATTATGATGAAGAAAGTTACAAGACTTTCCAGCTTTTTCTACTTAAGGCAAATCAATCAATTTGGTTAATCAGTTAATTCATTCCATTTGGCTAGTAATCAGGGAAAGGCCTATTTAATAGTTTCCCAGGTGAGTAACATTTTGAATTTGCTCAAATAATATTCTGACTTCACTACTATTAGACCCTGTGCTTGGGACTGTCTCTGTTACCTTATAAGCCTTAAAGACATAGTGACTTCAGTATACAAATTAAATGAATTATTTACCAGAATCTGAAAGACCATTGCAACAGCTTGCAGTTTGATTATTTGAGCTGAAGTCAGAGCTGTCTGCTCTATCTATTTCTTTCTATTTATAACCTATGTAAGTGACTTCCCATTAGAACAATTGTTAAAAACTAACATAGTATATTTTTACAGGACTGTTTTTTACAATTTTGGAAATACAAAAGGATGCATTAGTGTAAATTGCAAAAGTCCATGAGCTAGAAACTGATTATCAATTCTTCCTGAAAACTTAGCAAAGGCAATCACCCATGACTCATTGTTCTGAATCAACCAATTAAACTGTTGCTTAGCATAGGGGACATGTATCATGCGGCATCCACCCTTGACCAGCAAGAACGACGCCACACCAAGGAATCTTCTTCAACACAGTTTAATCGGGAACCTCTTTGCTTTCACAGTGTATAATGGCGGCGGCCCCGGGTCGAGGGAGATGGGGCCTGATATAGTCTACATCTACCAATCACCTAACCCTACGTGGCGCGCCAGGATAGGTTGTCTCCAAGCAGAATTAAGAGGATACATGACCTTTACCAAATTTGGAGTTGTTTACCACAGAGAGCGCTCGCCGTCGGGCTGGCGGAGGGCGGAAACCGGCGCCATCTTTTGGGTGCGGTATTCTGCAGCTCCCTACAGTTCCCCCTTTTTGTTTTAATATTATAGGAGTAGCAGTATCTATCTGTTGTCAGATTTCAGTCATCTCTGTCTTAGGTTCAACCCCAGTGTCCCTATCTTACCCGTCAAAGAGTCACTGTGTCGCCCTCACAGGCTCATGTCTTAGGTTGAAGGGAACACATGTATGCTTATTCGCTCAGCATGAGGGTAGGTGCCCGTCATTGAGCATGACTGATTCAGATACGCATCACTCACTCAGCAAGGGCGAGACAGACATCTATTTGTCTGTCAGCATGGATAACCATGCTTGAGGGGACTGTCCTGCTTCCACAGCAGCAAAGGCCTGTACCAACATAGCAGCTTGGGATTTTTGCGACTTCCTGATCCTGCATAGGCACCACAGGCAAATAAAATGGCTAACATCATCATGGAAAACATAACCCCTACTCCAGCCCATTCCTTAACTAAACTAAAGGCTTGCTTAAGGGTAGTTAAGAGGGTATTAACCGTGGGCAGGCTCAGGCGTGTAGCATTCACGGCAATAATCTGTTGTGTCAGGGTGTCTGTCAGGTTCTCGAACTGTTGACTCCAATTTCCCTGAAGGTAGGCACTCAGCTGCCAACTCAGGTTGCTGTTCTCCGTGAAATTGTTGGCCATCCTGGAGGTGACACAAAGAAGAAAAGGAATGAATGCATCCTATGGAAGTTAAGGTTACTAAATCATCCACCTGTTCCTGCAACAGGTCCACTCTTTGGTTCACAGTTAGAATGCCAGCTTTTAAGTGGCCATCAGTAGATCTCAAGGTAGTTAATGTTGTAGCTGGTTTTTCCACAATGTCATTGACTGTCTCAGCTGATTGGACCTGAGCAGCCATGGCAACTGCGGCAGTCGTAGCCAATAAGAAAGGGTAATGGCAGTAACCAATGCTGCAGTTATACCAAAATCCCGTTTGGTTCTGATGATTTCCGTAATGGGAAACATTCCTGTATCCACTTTGACCGGAATAGGAACATACATAGGAATCCTCATCACTACTGCTGTATTAGCAGAACCATTCCAACATTGACTAGCAATGCAGGAGATGTCAGTGGAATTTCATGAGATCACTTCTTTGGTAGCATCAGTAGCATTAGAGAGCAGAAAGAAAAAAGGAGCTTTCAAACATACTGGGCCAGCTGGAACAGTGAGATTATTCAAAGTTTTATGTATCGATAGATTCTTAAGAGAAGGTCCCTTCTCATCCCTAGTACCAGAAACATTAAGAAGTCTTATGCAGAGATTCTGGAGAACCGCAAAAGGTTCAAGAGAAGTAAATGCTCCACGCTCGTTGGAGAGTACCCATTGAAACCATGGCCAGGTATTTTTACTGCCTGTTCTTTGGGAACCTCCTGAGTTAGGTTATACTGGTACTTGCCAAGAGGGGGAGTAAATTCAAAACCTGGAGTTATCTGTTTAAGTTTGTGGTCTGGACTCTGACAAGGCGTCCAATGAGGAGGATAGCCTCAATTGGGTGCACAATAAGGCAAGACTTGTCGAGCAGTGGAGTTCTCTTGACTAAAGGGTGAATTTGAGGGTCGGAGCCCCTCCATCAGCATCAGAAATGTAGTGATATTTACATCTTTGGTCCCATTTGTACCAGTGCCAGAGCCAGAACTAGCGCCTGTACTAAACTGAGATAGGGCTTCAGTGAGCATAGCACTCGAGATCTGGTTATTAGTAAGGGGATCAAGCCAATTGCCAACAGAACCATTCTTCAACCAAATGCATGGGTTAGAATTATTAATAAGGGAGAAGCATAATGCTCCATGGAGAGAAATATTAGTGGCTAAATACTGGGCAGTGTCAGGATCTAAACTGACACAAGGCAAGCCCAATTCACAACTAGTAGAAAAGAAGACAGGCAAAACTTTAGATGTGCTATGAACAGGCAAGGGAATTGGCCATGCTTTCGCTATGGCCCACAGGATTTGTTCTCTGGCCTGGATCAGCCACGGTGTTGTCAAGGTCAGCAGCAGGATCAATATCGGAGGCTTCATCTTGTTTGTTGCACTGCCTCGTTAGTCTCTCTGGAATCCACACCTGGTCTTGCTGATCTTGGGGAAAAACACAAACAGAACCTCTCGCCCATGCTAACATCAGGTCCGGTCCATGCCATAGACCCATAAGGATATCTTTCCATCTTACGTAGCCCTTCTGAGCAGGTGCCTGAGTCTGGTGCCTATCAGCAGCAGAAAGGCCTTAAGAATCCAAATTTTTAAAATTCAGAGTAAAGAGAGCCAAGGATAGTTGTTCCTTTGGTGTTCTACCATGGCCTATTCCCCCTTTTTGTTTTAATAAACATCCTTTCAATGTGCGATGAGCTCTTTCAACTATTCCTTGTCCTTGGGGATTATAAGGTAGGCCATGGTTTAATTGGACTTCCATCTGTTAACAGAAGGAGGTAAAAGATTGAGCTGTATAAGCAGGACCATTGTCAGTCTTTAATTGCTGAGGTTTTCCCCAGGCAGCCCACGCCTCAAGGCAATGTCCAATGACATTGTGAGCCTTTTCCCCACTCATAGGGGTGGCATGGATGATGCCTGAACAGGTATCCACAGATACATGGATATATTTAAGAGTTCCAAATCCTGAAAAATGAGTTATGTCCATTTGCCAGATCTTCAAGGGCAATAACCCTCTGGGATTGACCCCCAGGCTAGGGGGGTGCAAGAAGGTTATACACTGTTGACAATTAAATACTATCTGTCTAGCTTCTGCTCGAGATAGCTGAAACCTTTGCTGTAAAGTTTTTGCAGATACATGGAATTGTTTGTGAAAGTGCTGTGCTCGTTACATAGAGGAAGTGAAAAATACATATTCCCCTCTAGTACAGAGATCTACGATCTCATTGCCTTTTGATAGAGGTCCAGGCAAGTTGGTATGAGCTCTAATATGTTGTATGAAAAATTTCTGATCGCGATGCCAGATCAACTTTTGCAACTCCTGTAAGAGTTTGCAAACTGTACTGTTAGGTTTGATAGGTCCTGCAACCTCCAGGTGAATGAATAACAGCATTCACAACATATGCCGAATCAGAAATCAGATTAAAGGAGAACGGGCAATTTCTAAACACTTCAAGAACAATTTTACATTCAATAATCTGGGGGGAGCCAGGCTGATATTGAAATTGCACTGGATCCTGATGCTCTATCATATAGGCTCCACAGCCCGTCTTGGATCCATCAGTGAAAATGTTTGTGGCTCCAGCAATAGGAGCTGCTGCAGTCATTTTAGGAAAAATGACTGGATATTCTTTAAAAAATGACATAAGAGGGTGTTTTAGATAAAGATTATCTATTTCTCCTGAAAATCCACATCGAAGAATGGCCCAATCATCCACAGTTTCACAAAGTATCTTAACTTGTTGAGCAGTATAAGGGATTATAATCTTAATTGGTAGTCTCCCAAAATATTCAATACATTGCTGTATCCCATTTGGAGCCAAGTCAGCAACCGCTGCAGGATTGTATTCAATAGTTTTTCCTGGGGAGGATTTAGAATAAATCCATAGTAATGGACCATCTTGCCACAGCAAAGCTGTAGGCTGGGAGAATGTTGAGAGCACACACAAAAGAATATCCATATTTTCTATTAGGCGTTTAAGGCTGGCATTTTGTAATTCTGTCTCCACTTTCTTTAAAGCTTCTCTGGCTTCAGCGGTTAACTGCCTAGGTGAATCTAATGCTGAATCACCATTGAGAATATTATACAATGGTTTCAACTCATAATTAGGTAATTTTAAATGACACCTTATCCAATTTATATCTCCCAACAACTTCTGAAAATCATTAAGAGTTTTTAAATTATATTTTCCAATATCTATCTTTTGTGGAATAATAGTATGAGGGAGATTCTTAGCCCCTAGATAGTTAACAACAGTGTCCTTTTGTACCTTTTCTGAGGCTATGACTAAATTATGCATCTCAAGCAATTTGACAAGTTTTGTAATATGCCAGCGTCCAGCAGTTTTGTCCACGGTCTCGGCCAGGTTCTGGCAGGCGGCAGGTTTTATATCTGAGCATCTCGCTCACTGGTCCAGGTGCGGGAACTGAGGTGCCTCGTAATCTTTTGGAGATTTTGGGTCATTGTCAGGATCTGGCAGTCTGTCTGACATTAAAAACTTTAAAGATAACAATTTAAATGCCATATTCTGAAGATCTCTGAAGCATTAGAGGTTTGTTTGTCTGTTTTAATTACTTGCCTTAAGCACATATTAAGCATACAGGTGGCTAGGTAAGGTCTTATTTCTGTAAATAATTAGCACCTGCTCTAGAGAGGTATAGGTGATGCAAGCCCAGGGCAGGCACATCTAAGTGCCAGGATTCCTTAAACAGTAGCTTAACTTCTTTCTTAGGCAGGGTTTTTCTGTGACTTATAACAACCTTTTCTCTGACCTTCGATAACTTTCCTCTGACCTTCGACAACTTTCCTCTGACCTTCGACAACTTTCCTCTGACCTTCGACAACTTTCCTCTGACCTTCGACAACTTTCCTCTGACCTTCAACAACTTTCCTCTGACCTTCTACAACTTTCCTCTGACCTTCTACAACTTTCCTCTGACCTTCTACAACTTTCCTCTGACCTTCTACAACTTTCTGTAACAATCTTTTTCTAACAACTTGCTTTAACCCCCTGTAACTTTTACCGCTTGCTTTAGCTCTCTATAACCTTCTAGTTCATTTCTCTGACTTTCTTAGACATTCTTAGACAAATTTCCTTTTTTTCCTTTCCCTCTTTATTATTTAAGTCTTTTACAATTTTCTCTCATTTCTCAGTCAACATAAAAATTTTGTCAAAGTCTCTTTTACAGTTCTTAATAACTTTAAGGCCGTTTAGATGTCCTGGCGGGGGCTCCTCAGTCAATTCTCCCGGGGGAAGTACCTCAGGTGTCTTCTCTTTTATCTGAAATATAGTTTGGGGGTTAAAGGTATCATCCTGCGGCCAGCCCACATCAAAGGCTGGCCATTCTGAGGAACAAAGAGTAATCCATTTGCGTTTATGCACATCAATTACAAAACAAAGACCAAAGAACAGGTTTTCGCAGCGCGGTTTCGACAGAGAGTCGACAGGAAGAATTGAGAGGGGGGTCGAAGAAGGGGGCCCTCCTTCTTCGTCCCCAGTAAAGATTGCAAATCCCTCAAGCCGAGGGCCTTCTCCAAAGAGACTGGGAAGATGTCCAGTCATAGATCTAAGTTCAAAGTACAAATCCCTCATGCCGAGGGCTACAAACGCTACCAGGACATCTCCTGGAGCCGCGGTTGGGAGTCCGAACTCGTCAGTTCCTCCTCGGAGCCGCCAAATACAAATGTACGCAGCTGTGTACTACAAACGCAAGCGCAATACATAAAACGGATTCAGACAGACAGACAAGACGAGACAAGACAAGACAGACAAGACAGCGGTCACGCACAACACTTACCTCCCAAACGTGGGTCGGTGGTCCCTGGGCGGGGGTCTCTATCCCGGACGAGCCCCAATGAAAGACCCCCGAAGAGGTACTTTCATAGAAGGAGACCCGCACCCAGGAATCAGCGAGACCACAAACTTGGATGCAAAACCGCAAGAGGCTTTATTGGAGATACGGGTACCCGGGCGACTTAGCTTCTGTGAGGCCAAGCGCGCCGAGCCAAGGGAAAGGGGTCCTTATATAGGGAAAAAAGCGCAAGCTAGGAGCAGGGATTCTATTGGATAATTCTAATGAGGCATTGTACAGAGCTATTCCCATTGGTCAATGTAAATGAGGCACTATACAGGGTTATTCAAATGAGGCAAAGTAAAGAGTTATTCAAATGAGGTGAAACACAGAGTCTTTCAAATGAGGCAAAGTACAGAGTCATTTCTATTGGATGGTTCAAATGAGACACAGAGCCATTCCAGACCAGCATATTCTCAAGGTCTGGTGTCTGGTACAACAGACTCAATTCCCCCCCTCCGCTTCCTGATGGCTGACCTTGGGGGTGGAGACCTTGGGACGGAGTGTTTCTCATCAGGCGGGGGCTCAGGGGCAGGGCCCAGGCCGGCTCACTTGGTGTTTGTTCTCGTGCCGGCTCACCTGGTGCTCGCCCTCGGGCCTCCTCGCAGGCTCCTTGCTCGGCCCCAGCCGCGAGGCGCGGTGCCAGGCGGGGCAGGCCGGGGGCGCGAGCCCTGCCGCGCCTGCCGGTGGCCAGGCTTGGGAGGCCCAGGCAGCTCCGCGGCCCCCGGCGCGAGGTGTCCTTGGCTGGAGGCGGTCCCGTCGAGCACTTCTTGCGGAACAAGCAAGCACGCTGCTCTCCCGCTCAAGTTCCCTTCCAGGCCCGACCAGCGCTGCCATTCTCACAGCCCCTGGCCGAACCCTGGCCTGCCACCTGCTCACTTCCCCGCTGACCGCGTGCCCTCAGGTCAACTGCTCCTCCCGCCTGCCCTTCCAGACGACTAACGCCCGAAAAGCGCACGCACAGGGCGCGGGGCGGGGCGAAGGGACAGAGGAGACAGCGGACGGCTCATGTAGAAAGCATTCCGAGCGGAGTCTAAATTCACTGTGTGGCTCTCCTCGGTCCCTCGGATGACGAAGAGAGGGCCAGGTTTCGGGACTCTGCTCCTGGTTCTGTTCCTCCATGGCCCCATATATTTGTGGGCCCTGGGGTCGTGGGCCCCGTCGTCCGTTTTTTGAACGGGCTCCTCCATACCCCTGAACAAGAGGCTGTCCATTGATGTCTTTTACTGATCTACAATCCTTAGCCCAATGATTTCTTTTTCTACATCTAGGACATAAGCCAGGTTGCTTAGGGCGCGGAGCAAAGTTATTGACTTTAGTGTTTCCTCCCTCGGGGCATTGTTTTTTCAAATGCCCTTGCTTGCCGCATTTAAAGCAAGCTCCTGAACCTCCGCCTTTCTTAGTTAATTGCATCACAGCAGCTGCTAGGCCAGCATTAGTGAGCGGACCACCTAACTCCCTACAGACTTTCATCCAGACTTCAAGGCCTTTACCCTTATATGGAGTTATTGCAGCCCAACACTCCTTTGTACACTGTTCATAAATCAGCTGTTTGATCAAAGGCATAGCAGCATCTGGATCCCAAAACACTCTTCCTGCAGCTTCTACCATTCTTGCCACAAAGTCTGAAAAGGGTTACATAGGACCTTGTAATATCTTTGTAAGATTTCCACTGACCTCACCTTTGTTAGGCAGAGACCTCCAAGCCCTAATGGCTATTTGATTAATCTGATCATACACTTGAGGAAGATATCCTGTTTGTTGCTGTGCAAAACGTCCTTGACCAAGAAGCATGTCCACATCCCAATATTGATCACCAGCTGCACGATTAATCGCACCTTGATCAATGGCAAACTCAATTTGAAAAGCTCTCCAATCTAAATATTGTCCTGGTGATAAGCAAGCTCTTACCAAATTCGTCAAATCACTGGGTGTCATACAGAAGCGACTGAGTGCTTCTACCTGGGCAATTGTAAAAGCTGCCGTCACCCCATATGTGTGTACCGATTCTGCCAGAGCTTTGACTATTTTAAAGTCTATTGGTTCATGATATCTCTGTTGGTTACCATCTGTAAAAACTGGATAAGCCAGTGGTCGAGTAACCCGAAACTCAGTGCGAACCGTGAAAGACCCCCGAAGAGGTACTTTCGTAGAAGGAGACCCGCACCCAGGAATCAGCGAGACCACAGACTTGGATGCAAAACCTCAAGAGGCTTTATTGGAGATACGGGTACCCGGGAAACTTAGCTTCTGTGAGGCCAAGCGCCCCGAGCCAAGGGAAAGGGGTCCTTATATAGGGAAAAAGGCGCAAGCTAGGAGCAGGGATTCTATTGGATAATTCTAATGAGGCATTGTACAGAGCTATTCCCATTGGTCAATGTATATGAGGCGCTATACAGGGCAAAGTACAGAGTTATTCAAATGAGGTGAAACATAGAGTCTTTCAAATGAGGCGAAATACAGAATCATTTCCATTGGATGGTTCAAATAAGACACAGAGCCATTCCAGATCAGCATATTCTCAAGGTCTGGTGTCTGGTACAACAGACTCAATTCCCCCCTCCCCCCTTCCTGATGGCTGACCTTGGGGGCGGAGACCTTGGGACGGAGTGTTTCTCATGGGGAGGTAGGGCAGGGACTCCAGGCAGGCTCACTTGGTGTTTGTTCTCGTGCCGGCCCACCTGGTGCTCGTTCTCGGGCTGGGCGTGCGGTGGGTGGCGGGGGAAGTGGAAGCCGCCAGGGGTGGGGATCGGGGAAGCCGCCGACAGGAGGAAGAGGAGACAAACTTGAGAAAGAAAGGGCTAAGGGGCAGGGGGCTTTCATTCCCCCATTTCTCTTGTAACTGAATGGAATCTTTCATTCAGAGGTCTCTGGATATTCTGGATCTATTTGCTTTAGCTGGTGGTATTGTTGAGTTAAGACTAAGGCCTGTACAACAGATAGTCGTTCTCTGATGAATTGAGTCATCTTGTTCAGAATGCAGGGACCAAATATAAGGATCAAAAATAGAATAACCAGAGGTCCCATGAGCATGGATATGAGGGTAGTGAACCAGGGGGACTTAGCAAACCATCCTTCGAACCATCCTTGTTGAGACTCAAATAGCTGTTGCCTCTGTTTTAGCCTTTCCCTAAGTTTGGCCATACTGTCCCTAACTATTCCTGTATGATCTGCATAAAAACAGCATTCTTCCTTGAGGGCAGCGCATAGTCCTCCTTCCTGTAGAAATAACAAATCTAACCCTCGTCTGTTCTGCAGGACTACCTCAGAGAGTGATGTCAAGGATTTCTCAAGTGCGCTTACTGACTCTTCTAGGGCCTGGATATCAGTATGCATGGCTTGCTGTAGAAGTTTGAAATGACTAGTTTCCTGTAAGGCAACCGTACCGGTCCCTATGCCAGCTGCTATACCTCCCATAGTTATTCCCCCTAATAATAGGGCCACGGTTAAGGACATTGGCTCCCTCTGATATCGGGTTGACTTTTCTAGTACCCTATAAATATATTCAGGTTGGTGATACGTGACTCTGGGCCAAAGTTCTGTCAATATACAAAAGTCAATAGTGGCATTGAGAACGGTAGTAGAGACGCAGGGGGTCAAACCAGTACTGCAAGCCCAATAAGTTCCATAGGGGGCAACAAGGTATCGGCTGTCCTGAGATAATGGCTCTGTTTGGTTACATAACTCTCCCTCATACATGAGGGAGGAACCCTGCCTATGCATAGCCCCTTTCCTGAGACCTCAGACAATGTGAGCTTGTGCTGCATAGCAGTTCCACAATTGGTAGGCGCTGAGGTTTGGTTAGAGTATTTACCCAATACTGCTATGCCTTCATAATATGGGGGCTGGGAAACTAGGCATAGCCAGCATTCCTGAGTCTTGCTGGGGTCTGAGAAATTGAGGGCCAAGTAAGCCCCTTGTACTAGTTCAAATAATCTGTCCCCTGTCCCTGGATATGGGGAGATGGGGATGTGAACTGGAGTCGCAACGGTAAGGGTAGTAGTTTTGGATGAGGGCGTTGGCGAGGGTGGGAGATGGGGTAGAGGCCTATGGGGCCGAAGCCCATGAGGCTTGGTGGGAGGTTTCTGGTCTGTCAGAACTGGGTTTG
>NW_023276919.1:6652156-6682736 GCF_003668045.3 Cricetulus griseus | reverse complement strand
TTTCTTTTTAAAAAATGTGAATGCTTTCAGTCAAGTTGCTTGTATCAAAAAAGGCAGCTGATGTGTCTCCAATTTATGCTTTTTGGAAATCCAAAATTTTCATTTAAGTTTCAGTGAGCTTAATGGGACCCATGCAAAATGGTCCAAAGGTTCACTCCAGATAAATAGTATCCGGCCTCCCAATGTTCCCTGATTCCTCCCTTCCTCTTCTGGAACTTCCCTGGAAAAATCCTCCCTCATCTGACATAAAACCCTCTGTCACCGGGACATAAGAAATATTTTGTTTTCTAAACTTAACCTCATCTCCTACACTGCTGACATCCCAAGACAGTTCCACACATTCTGAAAATACTTGAGCAAGCAGGGACTCCAGGATGTGGTAGTAACCTACTATACTCAAGGCCCCCAAAGTTGGTCAATGCCCTTTTTCCAAAAGAAGAAGTCTTGAGAATTCGACATCAATATTCCCAGTGTTCCCAAGTTCATGACCTCAAATTTCCATAATAAATGATGGTGGGAATTAAGGTCTTGGCATCACTCCTGCCAACAAAACCCGGAAGGGTGCACTCACTCAGCCAGTACTCTGTTCAGTCCAGGGGTCCATGGGTACTAAGTCTGCAGGCAGGGAAATAGGACCCTTTAAAAGACAGATCCCTAACCACAACTAATGTATTATTCTGTCTGTCACCTTCCAAGTCCTCTCTGCTATCTTCCCTCTGTTATCTTCCTCTGACCCTCTTCATCTCTTCTCCTGTCTCCGCAACTCACCCTCTCCAACCATGTCAGCAAATCTAACTTGAATGGACATTCTAAGATTTCTGTTCCATTGCTCAGGGTTCCGTCTCCATAGTGAGCTTTCCCCTTCCAGGTAAACAAATGACCAACTCTGGAGTTGGGAATGCCATTGAGGCTCTCTCTCTCTGTGAACTCTATGCCTACCAAGGCTCTCTTGAATGGGTCATCTCAGAGAAATTTTTGGAGCTGACCAAATGCTGAAAAACCCATGAGGACAGTGTGTTTCCCAAGGAAGAGGTCCACCACCCCATTCGCTGAATCAACTGTGGGTTTCAGATTACCACTTTGGATATTTCTTCCCTCCACTATTCGGACCCCGTGTTGTTAACTGCTTGGTAGTTTTTGTTCCAAAATTGCCTATGAGTTAAGGCTGACCCCATCTACTGAGATGTTGGGTACCAAGCCTCCTTCAGCCAGCCCCATTGGAAGTGCATCTTATGTATAAGGGAATCTAGATACTACTCTTACCATGGAAAAACTGTTCAATGCCATTTTGTGGAGCAATATCAAATACCCTAAGAAGTACATATGTGGACTAAGAGAATGAAAGGTATCACATTACTGTGAAAAAGGTGAGTTTTCCATAGTTAGCTTCTGCAGGAAGGTTTAAATTCCAGTTCCTAGATTAGTTTGAAAGATCTTGTGACTGCATCTACTTGGGTGCAAGAGATGATGACAACAGCAACACTGAGTTCATTAGGCCGAGACAGATTCTTCCATGAGTTTATTGGTATCCGGCCTCTTGATGTATAATGCACTTCTCCGAGCATACATTAAACCTTGGACTGTCTGTGTGTCTGTTTGTCATTTCATTCTCTAACTCTCTAGTACTCAATTTCTCTGTCTCTGTCTTTGTATGTCTCTGTCTCACTGTCTGTGTCTCTACACCCTGTATTGGAGTGTATAATTCTAACTGCTTTGCAATGTGTTTGCCTGCTACCCTAAGCCATAGTCTCTGTCTCCCCCTGTCTTTCTGTCTAGTCCTATGTTTTTGCATCTGCACCCTGGGTGTATACCTGAAGCTGTACTTGTTCTGGACTGGTCTACACCTAAACTGAGCTTTTTTATCTGTCTGTTTGTATGTCTCTCTCTCTCTCTCTCTCTCTCTCTCTCTCTCTCTCTCTCTCTCTGTGTGTGTGTGTGTGTGTGTGTGTGTCTGCATGTGTGTGTGTGTGTTTCTGTGTGAGTGTGTTTGTGTTTGTGTTTGTGTGTCTGTGTGTGTCTCTCTGTCTCTCAGTCTGAGTACTGAAAGCATACTAAACCTCTCTACAATGGCACAATTAAGGTCCAAGGTGGTGAATGGGACCCATGCAAACAGGTCCAAAGATGCATGCCAGAAAAATAGTATTCAGCCTTTCTATGATCCCAGAATCATTTCTTCATCATCTGGGATCTCTCTTTCATGAATCACCCCAACATCTGTCCCATCACTGCTCTGATACGAGGACTTCAGGACCCCTTTTGTTTCTAAAGGTAACTTCATCTCCTACATTGCTTGTTGTGACCCAGTGCATCTCAGCCTTAGTCCATGATATTCTACCTGAGTGGGGATGTGTGGACCTGGAAACTCCCATCAACCAATCAACGATAAGGCCAAACACAGGCATCTTGTCATCTTCATAGAGCTCTCAGTTCCATGTTGTAGAACTAGAGTGATTTCTTTATTAGCCATCTTTTCTGGTGTTTCTCAACTGTACTGCCATGACCACGAGCAAACCATTTCTCTTCATTCTCCTCTATCCTCTAGACACTTACCCCTAAGTTTTAACCTTCTGTCTTCACAAGTTACTCACACACCTATAGCACCTATACCCAGGTGAGGGCCTATTCAGTTGCTAAGGTCCACAGAGATGCAAATAAGAGGCACATTACCCTGAGGCCTTGGCAAACAATAGTAGCCCACTGGCATTAACAATACAATATTGGGACAGAGCTTCCCAGTGTTCCTGTTTAGTGAAACCAAAGGCTGGATCTCAAAATATTCCATAGTGGAAAAATTTTGTTGCCCCACAATTCCTCTCTCTTAAATTAATAAAAAGAAACCTGTGCTTCTGCATCAGGACAAATGACTGTGACTGGTTTAGGTGGTTGCCTTTAACCTACCATGGGTGCCGGTCATGGAATCTCACATTGCATCACGTGTGTTCTGTCTTAGGATTCGCTGAAGGCATGGAATACCATAACCATCTTTGGCTGGAACCAGCCTCTGTAAAACAAATAATGTTATTAGCGAATGGGCAATGGTGCAGCTCCAAAATCCTCACAGCTGCATATATTCTCCTGCAGGATGGAGATGTATAAAGGTTAAAATGACCTTTCAAAATCTGCATGGCATTGCCACTAGTGCCTCTGATATGGAACTTATTAAAGATTGCTCACTAAAACATACTTCTATCCTAAGGCTTGTAAAATGCACATTGCATTCTTGTAAGAATGGACTCTGACTTCTAGTTTCTAATAACATTTGCATAACACATATAGCAAGAATTTGCTCAAATCAATCTATTATTGGATCCTATGTATGGCACTGTCTCTATTACCTAAAGAGATTTAAATACACAGTGACTCTCAGTATAAATGAATTATTTACCAGGATCTGTAAGACCACTGCAACAGCTTGCCGTTTGATTATTTGAGCTGAAGCCAGAGCTCTCTGCTCTATCTATTCCTTTCTATTAATAACCTATGCAAGTGACTCTCCCAATAGAACCATTGGTAAAAGTTAATATAGCATATTTTTATAGGAATGTTTTTTACAATTTTGATAATACAAAAGGATGCATTAGTCCATGAGCTAGAAACTGATTATCAATTCTTTCTGAAAACTGAGCAAAGGCAATCGCCCATGACTCATTGATCTGAAACAACCAATTAAACTGTTGCTTAGCATAGCAGACATTTAAAATCTAGATGGCATTTCTGCACCATGTAGGCTAGTGCTTGAAAATAAGGGTTTAAAATATTTAGGCTGGCAAGACGGGTAGGCGCAACCATAGTAATGGTTCCTTCTGCCATAGAACAGAAGTTCGACAATGCTTTGTGGGGAGCACATAAGCTTCCCATGGTTTTGCATAGTCAATATATCTGATGATGCTGAATCGCCTCTCTAATTATAGAACTTATCTACCTTCTTAGTTAACTCTCTGGGGACATCTGGATCATTATCTCATTATAGAATCCTACTTAAAGGATTTAAATCATCATTAGGTGTTCCAAAAAAAGTAATTTACCAATGAATATTTTATAATAACTTACCAATGAATATTTTATAATAACTTCTTGAAAACTCTTTTAGAGATTTTAAACTATCTTTCCCAATTGTTGTTTATTAAGTCTTAATTTTTTTAGAATACAACATATGTCTTTAAAAATTCTCCATATTTATTTTAAGTTTCAGTGTAGCCTTTTCTAATCTAACTTTTGAAACTGACAAATGGATAAGACCTCATTTGCATCTTAGCTAACCTGGCTTAATTTGCATCTGCAAAGACACAATCAAGCTGTGAATCTAAAAGGATGGCTCTCTTCTGAGTCTTTTCACAAACCCTTTTAAAAATCATGTATCCACTTTTATTTTCTAGATTTTCCTTTTTGAACCATTAAAATTTAGTAAGACCTGTATCCTCTCATCTTCCAGGGGCTGTTTCTGCTTCCATTTGTTGCCACTGCTTAGAGTCATCTGACACCAGTGATCTGTGCGCATGATCCAAGTTCGACAGCATTCTCCGACAGGCCAAGGCCCAGTAGCCGTTCTGTTTCAATCAGCCAGCTCAGGACCAGAATTCAGAAACAGACTCTGAAACCCCAAGGCCTGGTGGTAGTTCTGTGGCCATCTGGTTGACCAGGTATTTCAGGGGCTGTTTCGGCATCCATTTGTCCTCAGTGTTACAGTCATCTGACACCAGTCATCTGTGCTCTGGATCTGAGTTCGGGAATGAGCTCTGACATGCCGAGGCCCAGTGGCAGCTCTGTGGTTGTTTGCGAGCCCAGGATCTGAGTTTGGCAAGTGGTTCTGAAATGCCGAGGCACAGTGGCAGTTCTGTGTCCATCTGATGGCCCAGGTAGGCCAGGGGCTGTTTCTGCTTCCATTTGTTGTCACTGCTTAGAATGATCTGACACCAGTGATCTGTGCTCTGGATCTGAGTTCGGGGGCAAGCTCCCACATGTGGAAGCCCAGTGGCAGTTCTGCATCCATCTGCCTGCACAGGGAGTCCAGGGGTATTCCTGTTCCCATTCATCGTCACTATTTAGAGTCAACTGACAACAGTGATCTGTGATCTGGCTATGAGTTCTGGGTCGAGCTCCTACATGTCGAGAGTCCCAGTGACTTTTCTGAGTCCATATGGTGGCCACGAATCCAAGTTTGGCAGTGGTATATGACACGCCGAGGCCCAGTGGGAGTCCAGTGTCCGTCTACAGGCCCATCGACGTCAGGGGCTCTTTCTGCTTCCATTCATCGTCATTGATAAGTTATCTAACACCAGTGATCTGTGCACTGGATCCAGTTTTGGCAGTGAGACCCTACACACCGATGCCCAGTGGAAGTTCTTTGTTCATATGCTGGCCCGCGTAGGCCAGGTGATGTTTCTGTTTCATTTCGGCATCAATGCTTAGCGTCATCTGACACCAGTGATCTTTGCTCCTGATCCAAGTTCGGAGGAGGCCTTGAACACGCTGAGGCCCAATGGTAGTTATGTGTCCATCTGCCATCCCAGGTAAGCCATGTTCTGTTTCCAGTTCCATTTGTCGTGTGTACTTACAGTCATCTGACACAATTGATCTTTGCTCCTGGTCCAAGTTCAGCTGCGGTCTTGGAAACGCCAAGGCCCAGTGGCACTGCTGCATCCATATGCTGGACCAGGATCCGAGTTTGGTGGCGGTATATGACATGCCGAGGCCCAGTGGGGGTCCAGGACCATCTGCAGGACCATGGATGTCGGGGGCTGTTTCTGGTTCCATTTGTCATGACTGCTTAGATTGATCTGATACCGAAGACCATTCGCAGTTCTGCATCCATATGCTGGCCCGGGATCCAAGTTTGGTGCCAGTATATGACATGCCAAGGACCAGAGGGAGTCTAGTGTCCATCTGCAGGCCCATGGAGGTCAGGGGCTGTTTCTGGTTCCATTCATCGTAATTGCTTAGAGTCATCTAACACCAGTGATCTGTGCACAGGATCCAGGTTTGGCAGTGAGATCCTACACAGGTAGGCCCATTGGAAGTTTTGTGATCATCTGCCAGCCCATGGAGTTCACGGGCTGTTTCTGGTTCCATTCGCTGTCACTGCTTAAAGTCATCTGACACCAGTTATCTTTGCTCCTAACCAAGTGTGTCTGCAGGCTCGGACACGGCAAAACCCAGTCACAGTTCTACCACCATATGCTAGCCCAGGAACCGAGTATGGAGTCGGGATCTGACAGAGAGGCCCAGTGGCAATTCTGTGTCAATCTGCTGGCCCAGGTAAACCAGGTTCTGTTTCCAGTTCCATTAGCCGTCACTGCTTACAGTCATCTGCCACCATTGATCTTTGCTCCTGATATGAGTTCGGTGAAGGCATTGGACACGCCAAGACCCAATGGCAGTTCTGTGTCCATCTGCCAGCCCAGGTAAGCCATGTTCTGTGGACAGTTCCTTTTGTCATCACTGCTTACAGTCATCTGACATCATTGATCTTTGTTCCTGATCCAAGTTTGGCTGCAGGCTCAGAAACACCAAGACCCAGTGTCAGCTCTGTGTTTAACTACCAGCACAGGATCTGACTACGGCAACAGGTTCTAAAATACTGAGGCACAACGGCAGTTCTGTGTACATCCACTGCCCCAGAGGGGACAGGGGATGTTAATGGTTACATTAATTTTCACTGCTTAGAGGCATTTGACACCAATGATCTGTGCACCTGATCTGAGTTCGACGGCATTCTCCAACACGCCAAGGCTGATTGGCATTTCTGTGTCCATCTGCCGGAACCGGAAGTCCAGGGTTTTTTTCTGCTTCCCGTTGTCATCACAGGTTAGAGTCATCTAACATCATTGATCTGTGCACCAGATCCAGGTTTGGCAGCGAGATCCTACACACCAAGGCTCCGTGGCTATTCTGTGTCCTTCGCTGGTCCAACTGGCCAGGAATGTTTCTGGTTCCATTTGTCATCACTGCTTAGAGTCATCTGACACCTGTGATCTGTTTGCCAGATCCAAGTTCTGTCTTGGCTCCCTCACGAGTTCCCAGTAGCAGTTCTGTGTCCATCCAGTGGCCCAGGTAGGCCAGGGGATGCTTCTGATTCCATTTGTTGTCACAGTGATCTGTGCACAAGATCTGAGTTTGACGGCATTCTACGACATGCCAAGCCCCAGTGGCAGTTCTTTATCTACAAGCCCAGGAGTCGAGGTCAGCAATAGCCACTGAAACGCCAAGGCCTGGTGGCAGTTCTGAGTCCATCTGCCTGACCAGGGAGTTCAGGGGTTGTTTCTGCTTCCATTTGTCATCACTGCTTTGAGTCATCTGACACCAGTGATCTATGCTCTGGATCCGAGTTCCGGGGCAAGCTCCTACATGTCGAGGACCAGTGGCAATTCTGCATCAATATGGTGGCCCAGGATCCAAGTTTCTTGGCGGTATATTACATGCCGAGTCCCAGTGGTAGTCTGGTGTCCATCTGCAGGCCAAAGGAGGTCAGGGGCTGTTCCTTGTACCATTCATCGTCATTGCTTAGAGTAATCTAACAACAGTGATCTGTGCACTGGATCCAGGTTTGGCAGTGAGATCCTACACACTGAGGTCCAGTTGCAGTTCTGTGTTCATCTGCCAGGCCATGGAGGTTGGGGGTTGTTTCTGGTTCCATTCGTCATCACTGATTAGAGTCATCTGACACCAGTGATCTTTTCTCCTGATCCAAGTTTGGTGGAGGCCTTGGACACATCGAGGCCCAGTGGCAGTTCTGCATCCATATCCTGGCCCAGGATCCGAGTTCGGTGAGGGTATATGACATGCCAAGGCCCTGTGGCTGCTCTGTGTTTATCTGCCAACACAGGATCTGAGTTTGCAACGGGTTCCAAAATGCTGAGGTACAGTGGCAGGTCTGTGTCCATACACTGGCCCAGGTGTACCAGGGGATGTTTCTGGTTACATTCATCGTCACTGCTTAGAGTCATTTGACACCAATGATCTGTGCACCTAATCTGAGTTCAACGGCATTCTCCAACACGCCAAGGCCCAGTGGAAATTCTGTGTCCATCTGCCAGCCCACTATCTGAGTTCAGCAACAGGCTACAAAACACCAAGGCCCATTGTCATTTCGGTGTCCATCTGCCGGACCCGGGTGTCCAGGGTCTGTTTCTGCTTCCCATTGTCGTCACTGGTTAGAGTCATCTGACACCAGTTATCTGTGCATTGGATCCAGGTTTGGCAGAGAGATTCTACACAGCAAGGCCCAGTGGCAATTCTGTGTCCTTCGCTGGCCCAGGTGGCCAGGGGATGTTTCTCGTTCCATTTGTTGTCACTATTTAGAGTCATCTGACACCAGTGATCTTTGTTCCAGATCCAAGTTCTGAGATGACTCCCTCCCACCGAGGCCCATTGGCAGTTTTGTGTCCTCTGCTGGCCCAGGTATGCCAGGTACTCTTTCCAGTTCCATTCATCGTCAATGGTTTGAGTCATCTGACAACAGTGATCTATGCACTGGATCTGAGTTCGGCAATGAGCTCCGACATGCTTAGGCCCAGTGGCAGCTCTGTGTTATCTGCCAGCCCAATATCTGAGTTTCGCAATGGGTTCTGAAATGCCGAGGAACAGTGGCAGTTCTGTGTCCATCTGCCATTCCTGGATCCGAGTTTTGTGGTGGGCTCTGACACGCCAAATCACAGTTTCATTTCTGCATCAATCTTGCCCGCGATCTAAATTCATCCCCAGGATCGAACAAAAGGAGGCCCAGTGGCAGTTCTGCATCCATCTCCCTTTCCTGGACCCGAGTTCTACAGTGGTCTCTGACACGCCTAAGACTAGGATTATGCCTTAGGCAGTTTCTTCACTCCAATAATAGGTATTCTGTGTATAGAGTTACCTTGGAAAAACTGGTCAACTGCTTTTAAAGGGGAACATAATATCCCCAAGTTGTGTATTAATGGACTTAGAAAATGAAAAGACACACATTCCTAAATGAAATTAGAGTTTTGCATGGTAGCTTCTTCCAAGAAGATTTAAATTCCATATCTTAGATTAGTTTGAAGGATCATTGGACTTCAGGTACTTGGGTGCATCCAATGATGTCAGAATCAAAGCAGAGTTCATGAGGCAGAGACAGCATACTCCATGAGTATGAGAGGACCCACCCAGGGCCGTGGTATACACATATCTCAGCCTACACAAAGCCTTGGTATGTCTGTGTATCTGTCTGTATGTCTGAATTTTCAATTCTAATTCTCTATTAATCACTGATACTGTCTCTCTGTGTACCTCCCTTCACCCTGTTGGTGCACACGCTATAACTCTATGAGAATTGCACTGGAAATGCCTGGTAGCCCGCCTCTTTCTGTCTCTCTGTGTCTCTGTCTTGCTCTCCCTCTTTCCCAGTCTCTCTCTCTCTCTCTCTCTCTCTCTCTCTCTCTCTCTCTCTCTCTTTCTCTCTCTCTCTCTCTCTCTCTCTCCCTCTCTCTATCTGTCCTAGTCTCTCAACCTCTCTCTGGCCTTCTGCGTTTGCCTCTGCAACCTGAATGAATAGCAGCAACTAATTGTCCTGTAGATACCCTTCTTTTTAAAAAATGTGAATGCTTTCAGTCAAGTACTTTGTATCAAAAAAGGCAGCTAATGTGTCTCCAATTTATGTTTTTGGCAACCCAAAGTTTTCATGTAAGTTCCAGTGAGATGAATGGGACCCATTCAAAAAGGTGCAAAGATTCATTCCAGATAAATAGTTCTCAGATTCCTCTCTTCCTCGTCTGGTACTTCACTGGGGAAACCCTCCCTCATCTGACCATGCAACCCTCTGTCACCAAGATATAAAAAATATTTTGTTTTCTAAACTTAACCTCATCTCCTACACTGCTGATATCCCAAGACAGTGCCACATTTTCTGGAAATACTTGGAGCAACCAGGGTTCCCAGGATGTGGTATTACCCCACTATTCTCAGGGCCTCCAAAGTTGGTCAATGCCCTTACTTCAAAAAGAAGTAGTCTTGAGAACTCAACATCGTTATTCCCAATGTTGCCAAGTTTAAGACCCCAAATTTCCATAGTAAATGAAGGTGGGAATGAAGGTCTTAGCATCTGTCCTGCCCAAGAAACACGGAAGGGTGCACACACTCAACCAGTACTCTGTTCAGTCCAGGGTTCCATGGGTACTAAGTCTGCAGGCATGTTTATAGGACGCTTTAAAAGACAAATCCCTACCCACAACTAATGTATTTTTCTCTCTGTTGCCTTCCAAGTCCTCTCTGTTATCTTGTCTCTGGTATCTTCCATAGGACCTCTTCATCTCTTCTCCTGTCTGCAACACTCACCCTCTCCAATCATGTCAGAAAATCTAAAGTTCAGGGACATTCTAAGATTCCTGTTCCATTGCTCAGGGTTCTGGCTCCATAGCGAGATTTCCCCTTCCATGTAAACAAATGACCAACTCTGGAGCTGTGAAAGCCATGGAGGCTCCCTCTCTCTCTGTGAACTCTCTTCATACCCAGGTTCGGTTGTTCGGGACATCGGAAAGGTATTTTGTGGAGCTGAATAAATGCTGAAACACCCCAACATGCAGTGTGTTTCACAAGGAAGAGTTCCACCACCACATTCGCTGAATCACCTGTGGGTGTCAGACTTACGACATTTGGAGTTTCTTCCCTCCCTTATTCGTTCCCCGGTGTCATCTCAATCTTTCCACATTTTTTGTTCCACAATTGTTGATGAGTTAAGACGCTGACTCCGTATTCTGAGATATTGGGTACCGAGCCTATTTCAGCCACCCACATTGGAAATGCATCTTAGGTTTGAGGGAATCTAGCTGCTTCTGTTACCGTGGAAAAACTGTTTAATGCCATTTTGTGGAGCAATATCAAATACACTACGAAGTAGATAAATGGACTAAGAGAACGAAAGGAATCACATTACTGTGAAAAAGGTGAGTTATCCATGGTTAGTTTCTTCAGGAAGGATTAAATTCCATTTCATAGATTAGATTGGAATTTCATGTGTCTGCATCTACTTGCGTGCAAGAGATGATGTCAGCAGCAGGACTGAGTTCATTAGGCAGACACAGCTTCTTGCATGATTATTTTGGTAGCCAGCCTCTGGATGTATAATGCACTTATCCAAGCCTTGGAATTTCTGTGTGTCTGTCATTTCAATCTCTAACTCTCTCTCTAGCACTCACTGTCTCTGTTTCTGTCTCTGTCTCTGTGTATCTCTGTCTCTCACAGTCTGTGTCTCCCTGTATATGTCTCTACAATCTGGGTGGGAGTCTATAATTCTAACGGCTTTGCAATGTGTTTGCCTGCTACCCTAAGCCAAAGTCTCTGTCTCTCTCTCTCTCTAGTCTTCTGTTTTTGCCTCTCCACCCAGGGTGAATACCTGAAGCTGTACATGTTCTAGACTGGTCTCCACCTAACCTGAGCTATTATGTGTCTGTTTTTTGGTGTTCTTCTCTCTCTCTCTCTCTCTCTCTCTCTCTCTCTCTCTCTCTCTCTCTCTCTCCGTGTGTGTGTGTGTGTGTGTGTGTGTGTGTGTGTGTCTATCTTTCTCTATGCCTGAGTACTCAAGAGCATGCTAAACTTCTCTACAATTGCAAAATTAAGGTCCTGGGTGCTGAATGGGACCCATGCAAACAGGTCCAAAGATGCACTCCAGAAAAAATAGAATTCAGCTTTTCTATGATCCCAGATTCCTTTCTTCATCATCTGGGATCTCTCTTTCTGGAATCACCCCATCATCTGTCCTATCACTGCTTTGATTCCAGGAATTCAGAAACACTTTTATTTCTAAATTTAACTTCATCTCCTATACTGCTGACGTCTGTTGAGTTCTAGGAGAACTGAGTGAGTACTACCTGGCCTGTCCAAGAAAGTACAAACAGATATTCCAGGATTTGGTGATACCACAACATTCTCAGGTCCCCAATGTTTGTCAATGCCCTATTTCAGCATGATCCATTCTTGAGAACTCGATATCCATATTCCCTAAATTGCCATTACTAAAACCCCAACATTCAGTATTCAGGGAAAGTAGGAATGAAAGGTGCAGGCATCAGGTTGGCTTGTCCATGGCACCTGGCTTGATGCACTCACTTACGCAGTCCTCTGTCAAAACGGGCTACCATGGTTACCAAGTCTGAAAGCAGCTTTAAAGAACCTGTTAATGACAACTCTCTACCCACTTGGGTCTTCTTACTTTCTCTCTCTGTCTCTGTCTGTCTGTCTGTCTGTCTGTCTGTCTCTCTCTCTCTCTCTCTCTCTCTGTGTGTGTGTGTGTGTGTGTGTGTGTGTGTGTCTCCCAGTCACTCACCCTCTCTCTGGCCTTCTGTCTTTGCCTTTGCAACCTGGATGAATGGCAGCATCTTTGGACTTCCTCAGGACTGTTCTCTACCAAATCTGCTCCTTTTGTGTGTCTGTTTGCATGTGTCTCCCTTGCTGTGTGTGTTTCTGTCTCTTTCAGAGTATTGAAGAGCATGCTAAACTGCTCTTAAATGGCAAACTTTAAAGTTCTTTTTATTGTCCTATGGATATTCTTTTTCAAACATGTGATTGCTTTCAGTCATGTTGCTTGTATTACAAAAGGGAGTGTAAGTGTCTCCAGTATATGTTTTTGGCATACCCAAAGTTTTCATGTAAGGTCCAGTGAGCTGAATGGGACCCATGGAAAAATGCCCAAAGATTCACTCCAGATAATTACTATTCAGCCTCTCAGTGTTCCCAGATTCCTCTCTTTGTCATCTGGTACTTCCCTTGGAAAACCCTCCATCTTCTGACCATGCAACCCTCTGTCACCAGGACATAAGAAATATTTTGTTTTCTAAACTTAACCTCATCTCCTACACTGCTGACATCCCAAGACAGTGCCACATATTCTGGAAATTCTTGCAGCATCCAGGGACCCCAGGGTGAGGTAGTACCCCACTATTCTCAAGGCCCCCAAAGTTGGTCAATGCCATTTCATAAAAAAGAAGCAATCTTTAGAACTCAACATGGATATTCCCAATGTGTCCAAGTCTAAGACCCCAAATTTACATAATAAATTTAAGTGGATTGAAGGTCCTGGCATCTGTCTACCTGCCCATGACATTTGGAAGGCTACACTCAGCAGCAAGTACTCTGATCAGTCCAGGGTTCCATGGGTAATAATTCTGCAGGCAGGTTTATAGGACCATTTAAAAGACAGATCCATGAACACAAATAATGTATTATTCTCTCTGTCATCTTCCAAGTCCTCTCTGCTATCTTCTCTCTCATTTCTTCCTCTGACCCTCTTCATCTCTTCTCCTGTCTCCCCCATCACCCTCTCCAACCATGTCACACCATCTAATGTTCATGGACATTCTAAAATTCTTGTTCCATTGCTCAGGGTTCCGTCTCCATAGAGATCTTTCCCGTTCCACATAAACAAATGACCATCTCTGGTGCTGTGAAAGCCATAGAGGCTCGCTCTCTCTGTGAACTCTCCCTATATGCCGGTTCCGTTGTGTGAAACATTGCAGATACCTATTTCTGGTATTGATCAAACATTGAAATACCCCATGAAGTCAGTGTGTATCCCACAGAAGAGATCTACCACCACATTTGCTGAATCACCTGTTTATCAGATTTACTACTTTTGGAGTTTCTTCCCTCCTTTTTCGTTTCCCTGCATTGTCTCATGGGTTCGGGCACTATTTGTTCCACATTTCATGATAAGTTAAGGTTGCACAGTGGCAGTTGTGTGCCCATCGGCTGGCGCAGTTGGGCAACGGGATATTTCAGTTCATATTCATCATCACTGCTTAGAGTCATTTGAAACCAATGATGTGTGCACCTGATCTGAGTTCGTTGGCATTCCCTGACACGCCGAGGCCCAGTGGAAGTTCTGTGTCCATCTGCCAGCCCATGATCTGAGTTCAGGAACAGGCTACAGAACGCCAAGGCCCATTGGCATTTCTGTGTCCTTGTGCCAGAACCAGGGGTATTTCTGATTCCTGTTGTCATCACTGGTTAGAGCCATCTAACACCAGTGATCTGTGCACGGGATCCTAGTTGGCAGCAAGATCCCACATGGCAAGATCCAGTGGCAATTCTGTGTCTTTAGCTGGCCCAGGTGGCTAGGAGATGTTTCTGGTTCCGTTTGTCGTCACTGCTTAGTCTTCTGACACCAGTGATCATTGCTCATGATCCAAGATCAGCTTCGGGCTGGGATACGCTGATGCTTGTGGTAGTTCTGAATCCATATAGTGGCTCAGGATCCTAGTTTGTCAGCAGCCTCCAAAACTCATAGGCCCACTCCCAGTTCTGGGTCCATCTGTAGGCCCATGGATGTCATTTGCTGTTTCTGGTTCCATTCATCGTCATTGCTTAGAGAGATCTAACACCAGTGATCTGTGCACTGGATCCAGTTTTGGAAGCGAGATTCTACACACCCAGTGGCAGTTCTTTGTTCATCTGCTGGCCCAGGTAGGCTAGGTGATGTATCTGGTTCCTTCATAGTCACTGCTTAGAGGCATCTGACACCTGTGATCTTTGCTCCTGAACCATTTTCAATGGAGGCCTTGGACACGCCGAGGCCCAGTGGCAATTCTGGATCCATATGGTGTCCATTGATCCGAGTTCAGTGGCATTATAAGACACACCGAGGCCCAGTGGCAGTTCTGTGTCTTTCTGCTGGGCCAGGTAAACCACTTTCTGTTTCCAGTTCTATTTCTCATCACTGCTTACAGTCACCTGCTACCACTGATCTTTGCTTCTGATATGAGTTCAGTGGAGGCCTTGGACAAGCCGAGGCCCAAGGGTAGTTCTGTGTCCATCTGCCATCTCTGGTAATCCAGGTTCTGTTAACAGTTTCATTTTTCATCACTACCTACAGTCATCTGACATCATTGACTTTGCTCCTGATCTGAGTTTGGCTGCGGGTTCAGAAATGCCAACGCCCAGTGGAAGCTTGGTGTTTATCTGCGAGCATAGGATCTGAGTTCGGCAATGGGTTCTAAAAATCGAGGCACAGTGGCAGTTCTGTGTCCATCCGTTGGCCTAGGTGGTCCTGGAGATGTTTCTGGTTACATTCATAGTCTCTTCTTATAGTCATTTGACACCTATGATCTGTGCACCTGATATGAGTTTGATGGTATTCTACCACACCTCAAGGCATATTGGCATTTCTGTGTCCATCTGCCAGTGCAGGATCTGAGTTCAGCAACAGGCTACAGAAAGCCAATGCCCATTGTCATTTCTGTGTCTATCTGCAGGACCCAGGAGTCCAGGGGCTTGTTCTGCTTCCCATGATCATCACTGATTAGAATCATCTGACACCAGTGATCTGTGCATGGGATCCAAGTTTGGCAGCAAGATCCTACAAGGCCAGGCCCAGTGGCAATTCTGTGTCCTTCATTGGCCCAGGTGGCCAGGTGATGTTTGTGTTTCCATTCGTCGTAACCATTGATTGGTGTGCCAGATCCAAATTCTGCGATGGCATCCTCACGCCAAAGCCCATTGGCAGTTCTGTATCCTCTGCTGGCACAGGTAAGCCAGGTTCTGTTTCCAGTTGCATTCATCTTCACTGCATAGAGTCATCTGAAACCAGTGATCTGTGCACCGGATCCAGGTTTGGCATCGAGATCCTACATATCCAGGACCAGTGGGAGATCTGTGTTCATCTGCCAGCCCAAGGAGGTCAGGGGCTGCTTTTGGTTCCATTCGTCATCACTGCTTAGAGTCATCTGACTCCAGTGATCTTTGTTCCATATCCGAGTTCTGCCGATGGCCAGTGACAGTTCGGAATCCATATGTTGGGCCAGGATCCGAGTTCGTCAGCAGCCTCCAAAACGCTGAGGACCAGTGGCAGTTCTGGGTCCATCTGCAGGCCCATGGAGGTCAGGAGGTGTTTCTGTTTCCATTCATCATCATTTATTATAGTCATCTAACACCAGTAGTCTGTGCACTGGATCCAGTTTTGGCAGCGAGATCCTACAAACTGAAGCCCAGTGGCAGGTCTTTTTTCATCCACTGGCCAATGTAGGCCAGGTGATGTTTCTGGTTCCATTCGTCATCACTGCGTAGAGTCATCTGACACCTGTGATCTTTGCTCCTGATCCAAGTTCGGTGGAGGATTTGGACACACCGAGTCACAGGGTCAGTTCTGCATCCATATGTTGGCCCTGGATCCGAGTTCTATGGCGGTATATGACACTCTGAGGCCCAGGGGCATTTCTGCATCTATATGATGGCCCAGGATCCGAGTTTGGCAGCGGTATATGACACACGGGCGCCCAGTGGCAATTCTGTGGTCATCCGCCATACCAGGTAAACCAGGTTCTGATTTCAGTTCCTTTAGTCATCACGGCTTACAGTCATTGGCCACTATTGATCTTCACTCCTGATATGAGTTCAATGGAGGCCTTCGACATGCCAAGACCCAATGGCATTTCGTTGTCCATCTGCCTGCCCATGTAAGCCAGATTCTGTTTCCAGTTCCATTTGTCATCACTGTTTACAGTCATCTGACACCATTGACCTTGCTCCTGATATGAGTTCGGCTGCAGGCTCGGAAACGCCAAGACCAAGTGGCAGCTCTGTGTTTATCTGACAGCACTTGATCTGAGTAGGGCAACTGGTTCTAAAATATTTTGGCACAGTGGCAATTCTGTGTCCATCTGCTGGCTGAGGTGGGCCAGGCGATGTTTCTGGGTTCCATTAGTCACCAATGCTTAGAGTAATCTGACAACAGTGATCTGTGTGCCAGATCCAAGTTTTGCGATGGTTCCTTAATGCTAAGTCCCATGGCAGTTCTGTTTCCTCTGCTGGCCTAGGTAAGCCAGGTTGTATTTCCAGTTCCATTCATTGTTAGTGCTTAGATTCATCTGACACCTGTGATCTGAGCACATGATCCGAGTTTGATGGCATTCTATGGCATGCCAAGGCCCAGTGGCAGTTCTGTGTCGATCTGCCAGTTCAGGATCTGATTTCAGCAACAGGCTCTGAAACTCCAAGCCTGGTGGCAGTTTTGTGTCCATCTGCCAGACCAGGGAGTTCAGGGGCTGTTTCGGCTTCCATGTGTCTTCACTGCTAAGAGACATCTGACACCAGTGATCAATGCACTGGATCAGATTTCTGCAATGAGCTCCTACCTGCCCAGGCCAGGGGCAGCTGTGTGGATATCTGCTAGCCCAGGAGCTGAGTTTGGCTAAGGGTTCTGAAATGCTGAGGCACATTGGAAATTCTGTGTCCATCCACTGGCCCAGGTAGGCCAATCCGCAAAGGGTTCTGAAATACCGAGGCACAGTGGCAGTTCTGTCTTCATCCACTGGCCCATGTAGTCCATGGGCTGTTTCTGGTTCCATTCATTGTCACTGCTTAGAGTCATCTGACACCAGTGATCTATGCGACTGATCCTATTTCGAGGGTGATCTCCAACATGCCAAGGCCAAGTGGCAGTTGTGAGTCCATCTGCTGACCCAGGTAAGCCAGGTTCTTTTTGCAGTTCCTTTTGTCGTCACTGATTAGAGTCATCTGACAACAGTGATCTGTGCTCTGGACCCGAATTCCAGGCTGAGCTAATACACACAGAATCCAAGTGGCAGTTATGGTTTCATCTGAAGTCCCAGGATCCGAGAAGGGCAGCGGGCTTTGTCATGCCAAGGCCCAGTGGCAGTTCTGAATCCATATGCTGGCCCAGGATCCGAGTTTGGCGGTGGTGTATGACACGCCAAAGCACATTGTCAGTTCGGCATCCATCTGCCGTGCCTGGATTCATGTTCTGCATTGGGTTCCTACATGCCAAAGCCCAGTGGCAATTCTTGCCACCACATGCCAGCCAGGATCCAAATTCGGCGGCGGTATATGTCAAGCCAATGCGCAGTGGCAGTTCTGTGTCCATCTGCAGGCCCATGGAGGTCAGCAGCTGTTTCTGGTTACATTGGTCATCACTGCTTGAGTCATCTGACACCAGTGATCTGTGATATGGATCCAAGTTTTGCGGCGGGCTCCAACAAGCTGAGGCCAAGTGGTAGTTCTGCCTCCATCTGCCTGTCCAGGATCAGAGTTCGTCAGTGAGCTCCAAAATGACAAGTCCCAGTGGCAGTTCTGTGACCATCTGCTGGCCCAGGTAGACCAGGGGCTGTTTCCATTCCATTCATAACCACTGATTAGGGTCATCTGACACCAGTGATCAAAGCGCCTGATCCAAATTCGGGAGCAGGCTCTGATACACAAAGGCCGAGGGGTGGTTCCACATCTAAAAGTTGGCCCAGAATCTCAGTTCAGAGGCGGCATATGACACATTGAGGCACAATGGCAGTTCTGCATTCATCTGCCATCCCTGCATCCGAGTTATGTGGTGGGTTCCAACACGCCAAAGCATCCTTGAAATTTTCCTTCAATCTGCCTACCCAGGATCGAAGTTCGGTTCATGGATCGAACACTACGAAGCCCAGTGGCAGTTCTCCATCCATCTTCCTTTCCTGGACCCAAGTTCTGTGGTGGGCTCTGACACGCCAAAACCCAGTTTCATTTCTGCCTCAATCTGCTGGACCAAAGTGCAAGTTCAGATGCGTTTCCAACACATGCAGACCCAGTGGCAATTCTGCATCTATCTGCCTTCTCTGGATCCGAGTTCTGGGACAGGCTCTGGCACGCCAAAGACAAGTGGCAGTTCTGCCTCCATCTGCCAACCCAGGATCTGATTTCTGCTTTGGGATCTGACAAGCCGATGTCCAGTGGCAATTCTGTATCCATCAATTGGCCAAGGGTAGGCCAGGGGATGTTTCTGGTTCCATTTGTTGTCACTGTTTAGAGTTATCTGATACCAGTGATCTTAGATCCTGATGCGAGTTTGGCGGCTGGCTCTGACACATCAAGGCCCAGTGTTAGTTCTAAACTTAACTTCATCTCCTCTGTTGAGGTCAAGGAGACACAAGTGAGTGCTACCTGGCCTGTCCAAGAAAGGAACAAACAGATAGTCCAGGATGTGTTACTACCACAACATTCTCAGGTCCCCAAATGTTGTACAATGCCCTAATTAAGCAGGATTCAATCTAGAGAACTAGATATCCTTAGTCCCTAAATTGCCATTTCTAACAACCCAACAATCAGTTTTCAGGGAAAATAGGAATGAAAGGTGAAGGCATCAGGCTGGCCTGTCCAAGGCACCTAGAATGATTCAGTCACTCAGGCAGTACTCTGTTCAGTCCAGCTTTCAGGGATACTAAGTCTTCAGGCCACTTTAAAAGACCCAGTTAAAAGACAGATCCCGACCCACTTATGCTCTCTTAGTCTCTCTGTCTCTCTGTCTCTCTGTCTCTCTGTCTCTGTCTCTCTCTCTCACTCCTTCTCTCTCTCCCTCTTTCTCTGTCTCTCTCTCTCTCTCAATGTCCTTCTTATCTTCAAGTTCCTATCTGCTATCTGCTCTTTGCTATGTTTCTGACCCTTTTCTTCTCTTCTCCTCTCTCCCCAACTCAGGCTCTCCCACCCTGTCTGAAATCCTTGGTTCCTGGAATTTCATAGGTAGGTTTTCAATAGCTCTGTGTTCAGTTTCCATTTCGTACATTTCCCCTTGAATGTACACTAAAGGCCAACACTATTGCTGAGAAAGCCATGGAATGTCTCTCTCTGTGACCTCTCACCATGCCCAGGAATTGATGGGTGGGAATCCTCAGTGATCATTCTCTCAGATTGACCAAACTGTGAGAAACCCCTTCAGGTCGGTGTTTATCCCAAGGATGAGGTCCAACACCACATTCGCTGAATAATTTGTGAATTCAGGATCATGCCTTCAGCAGTTTCTTCCCTCCAATAATAGGTATTCTGTGTCGACTTGAATGTTCAGGCATTTTGTTCTGCCTTTGCCCATGAGTTCAAACAGACTCTGAGTTCTGAGATTAGGAGTATCAAACCATCTTTGGCCTAGCCCATGGGAAATACATCTTATGATTGAGGCATACTTCCGGTTATTGTTAACTTGGAAAACCTGTTCAAATGCTTTTAAGGAGGAATGTCATATTCCCCAGGTTGTGTATAATGGACAAACAAAATGAAAAGACACACATTACTGATGGAAATTTGAGTTTTGCATGGTAGGTTTTTCCAGGAAGGTTTAAATTCCATATCTTAGGTTAGATTGAACTATCATTGCACTGCAGGTACTTGGGTGCATCAAATGATGTCAGAAGCAAAGCAGAGTTCATGAGGCAGAGACAGCATACTCCTTGAGTATGAGAAAGCCCACCAGTGGACTGGATTTCACATATCTCAGCCTACAGTAATCCTTGGTTTGTCTGTCTTTCTGTCTGTATGTCTGAATTGTCAATTGTCTACCAATCACTGTCACTGTCTCCCTATGTATGTCCCTTCACCCTGGTGGGCTGCCCACTATAACTCTACCTGAATTTCACTGGAACTCCCTGCAAGATGAGCCCCCCCTCTCTGTCTCTCTGTGACCCTATTACTCTCGCTCTCTCCTAATCTCTCACCCTCTCTCTTGCCTTCTGTCTTTCCCTCCACAACCTGCATGAATACCAGCAACTCTTGACTTGCTCAGGACTGTTATCTACCAAATGTGATCCTTTTGTATCACTTTCAGTATGTATCTCCCTTGCTGTGTGTGTTTCTCTCTCTCTATCAGAAGAGCAGGCTAAAACACTCTATAACAGCAAATTTAACAATTTTGCTTTTTATTGTCCTTTAGATACAGTTCTTTTTCAAATATGTGAATGCTTTCAGCAAAGTTGATTGTATCAAAAGAGCACAGGATATGTGTCTCCAATTTATCTTTTTGTCACAGCCAATGTTTTGCTGTAAGTTCCATTGACCTTAATGTAACCCCTGTAAAAAACTCTAAAGATTCATTCAAGATAAATAGTATTCTTTCCCATAATACTCCCAGATTCTTCTCATCCTCCTGTGGTACATTTCCCTAGTTAAAGGCACCATCATTTGACCATGAAACCCTCTGTCACCAGGAATTAAGAAATATTTTGTCTTCTAAACTTAACCTCATCTCTTACACTGTTGATATCTGTCGAGGATTAGTATGACCAAGACAGAGCCACACTTTCTGGAAATTCATGGAGCATCCAGGTACTCCAGGAGGTGATAGTACCCCAATATTCTCATGGTCTTCAAATTTGTTCAATGCCCTTTCTTCAAAAAGAAGTAGACTTGATAAATCTATGTCTTTATTTCCAAGTTTAAAACCCCAAATTTCCGTAATAAATGAAAGTGGGAATGAAGGTCTTGGCATCTGTCCTGCCCCCTAAAATTGGAAGGTTGCACTCACTCAGCAAGTACTCTGTTCAGGGTTCCATGGTTAATATGTCTGCCTGCAGCATTATAGGATCCTTTAAAAGACAGATCCCTATCCAAGACTAATATAATATTCTCTCTGTCACCTTCCAAGTCCTCTCTGCAATCTTCTCTCTGGTATCTTCTTTGGGACCAATTCGTCGCATCCACACTTGACCAGCAAGAACGACGCAACACTGAGGAATCTTCTTCACACAGTTTAATCGGGAACCTTGACTTACAGTGAATGGCGGCCGTGGGGAGATGAAGACGGGGGGGTGGGTGATATAGTCTACATCTACCAATCACCTAACCCTATGTGGCGTGCCAGGATAGGTTGTCTCCAAGCAGAATTAAGATACATGGCCTTTACCAAATTAGGAGTTGTTTACCACAGAGAGCACTCGCCATCGAGCTGGCAGAAGGCAGAAACAAGTGCCATATTTTGGGCTCGGTACTTTGCAGCTCCCAAAAGTTCCCCTTTTAGTTTTAATATTATAAGTGTAGCAATATCTATCTGTTGTAAGATTTCAGTCATCTGTGTCTTAGGTTCAACCCCAGTGTCCCTATCTTACCCATCAAAGAGTCACTGTGTCACCCTCACAGGCTCATGTCTTAGGTCGAAGGGAACACATGTATGCTTATTCGCTCAGCAAAAGGAAGGTGCTCATCATTGAGCATGACTGATTCAGATAGGCATCATTTACTCAGCAAGGGTATCTATTTGTCTGCCAGCATGGGTAACCATGCTTGAGGGAATGGTCCTGTTTCCACAGCAGCAAAGGCCTGTACCAACATGGCAGCTTGGGATTTTTGCGATTTGCTGATCCTGCATAGGCAACACAGGCAAACACAAATGGCTAGTAACATAATGGAAAGCATAACCCCCACCCCAGCTCATTCCTTAACTAAACTAAATGCTTGCTTAAGAGTAGTTAATAGGGTATTAACAGTGGGCAGGCTCAGGTGTGTAGCATTCACGACAACAATCTGTTGTGTTAAGGTATCTGTCAGGTTCTTGAACTGTTGAGTCCAATTTCCCTGAAGGTAGGCACTAAGCTGCCAACTCAGGTTGCTGTTCTCCGTGAAATTTTTGGCTATCCTGGAGGTGATACATAAAGAAGAAAAGGAATGAATGCATCCTATGGAAGTTAAGSTTACTAAATCATCCACCTGTTCTTGCAACAGGTCCACTCTTGGTTCCTAGTTAAAATGTCAGCTTTTCAGTGGCCATCAATAGATCTCAAGGTAGTTAATGTTGTAGCTGTTTTTTCCACAATGTCATTGACTGTCTCAGCTGATTGGACCTGAGCAGCCATGGCAATGGCATAAGTCGTAGCCGCTGCTGCAGAAAGGGATACGGCAGTAACCCATGCTTCAGTTATGCCAAAATCCCATTTGGTTCTGATGATTTCTGTAATGGGAAATGTTCCTGTAATCACTTTAACAGGAATAGGAACATACAGAGGAATCCTCATCACTACTGCTGTATTAGCAGAACCATTYCAACATTGACTAGCAATGCAGGAGATGTCAATCGAATTGCATGATATCACTTCTTTGATAGCATCAGTAGTGTTAGAGAGCAGAAAGAAAAAGGGAGCTTTTAAACATACAGGGCTAGCTGGAATAGTGAAATTATTCAAAGTTTTATGTATTGGTAGATTCTTAAGTGAGGGTCCCTTCTCATCCCTAGTACCAGAAACATTAAGAAGTCTTATGCAGAGATTCTGGAGAACCGCAAAAGGTTCAAGAGAAGTAAATGCTCCACRCTCGTTGGAGAGTACCCATTGAAACCATGGCCAGGTATTTTTACTGCCCGTTCTTTGGGAACTTCCCTGAGTTAGGTTATACTGGTACCTGCCAAGAGGGGAGTAAATTCGAAACCTGGAGCTAACTGTTTGTGGTCTGGATTCTGTCAGGGATTCCAATGAGGAGGATAGCCTCGATTGGGTGCACAATAAGGCAAGACCTGTCGAGCAGTGGAGTTCTCTTGACTGAAGCATGAATTTGAGGGTCGGAGCCCCTCCATGACCATCAGAAGTGTAGTGATATTTACATACTTGGTCCCATTTGTACCAGTGTCAGAGCCAGATCTAGTGCCTGAACTAATCTGGGTCAGCGCTCAAGATCTGGTTAAGAGTAAGGGGATCAAGCCAATTGCCAACAGAACCATTCTTCAACCAAATGCATGGGTTAGAATTATTAATAAGGTAGAAGCATAATACTCCATGGAGAGAAATATTAGTGGCTGCATACTGGGCAGTGTCAGGGTCTAAATTGACACAAGGCAAGCCCAATTCACAACTAGTAGAAAAAAAACAGGCAAAACTTTAGATGCACTATGAGCAGGCAAGAGAATTGGCCACACTTTTGCTATGGACCACAGGATTTGTTCTCTGGCCTGGATCAGCCACAGTGTTGTCAAGGTCAGCAGCAAGATCAATATCAGAGGTTACATCTTGTTCTTTCTGGAATCCACACCTGGTCTTGCTGATCCTGGGGAAAACACAAAAAGAACCTCTAGCACATGCTAACACCGGTTCCAGTCCATGCCATAGACCCAAAAGGATATCTTTCCATCTTACATAGCCCTTCTGAGCAGGTGCCTGAGTCTGGTGCCTATCGGCAGCAGAAAGGTCTTGAGAATCCAAATTAAAAACATTCAGGTTAAAGAGAGCCAAGGATACTTGTTCCTTTGGTGTTCTACAATGGCCTATTCCCCCTTTCTGTTTTAATAAACATTCTTTCAATGTGTGGTGAGCTCTTTCAACTATTCCTTGTCCTTGGGATTATAAGGTAGGCCATGGTTTAACTGGACTTCCATCTGTTTACAGAAGGAGTTAAGAGTGAGATGTATAAGCAGGGCCATGTCAGTCTTTAGTTGCTGAGGTTTTCCCCAGGCAGCCCACTCCACAAGGCAATGTCCAATGAGATTGCAAGCCTTTTCCCCACTCATAGGGGTGGCATGGATGATGCCTGAACAGGTATCCACAGACACATGGATATATTTAATAGTTCCAAATCCTGAAAAATGAGTTATGACCATTTGCCAAATCTTCAAGGACAATAGCCCTCTGGGATTGACCCCCAGACTAGGAGGGTGCAAAAAGGTTATACACTGTTGACAATTCACTACTATCTGTCTAGCCTTCGCTCAAGATAGCTGAAACCATTGCTGCAAAGTTTTTGCAGATACATGGAATTGTTTGTGAAATTGCTGTGCCTGCTCCACAGGGGAAGTGAAAAATGCATATTCCCTTCTAGAACAGTGATCTACGATCTCATTGCCTTTTGATAGAGGTCAGGCAAATTAGTATGAGCCCTATTATGCTATATGAAAAATTTCTGATTGCGATGCCAGATGAATGTTTGCAATTCTTGTAAGAGTATGCAAACTGTACTTTTAGGCTTGATAGGTCCTGCAACCTCTAGGTCCTTAACAGCATTCACAACATATACTGTATCAGAAATTAGATTAATGGAGAACGGGCAATTTCTAAACACTTCAAGGACAATTTTACATTCAATAATCTGGGGGGACAGGCTGATATTGAAATTGCACTGGATCCTGATGCTCTATCATATAGGCTCCACAGCCCGTATTGGATCCAACAGTGAAAATGTTTGGGGCTCCAGCAATAGGAGCAGCTGCAGTCATTTTAGGAAAAATGACTGGATGTTCTTTAGAAAATAACATTGGAGGGTGTTTTGGATAACGATTTTCTATTTATCCTGAAAAATCCGTAGCACGGAATGGCACAATCATCCACAGTTCCACAAAGTATCTTAACTTGTTGAGTAGTATATGGGATTATGATCTTAATTGTTAGTCTCCCAAAATATTGAATGCTTTGCTCTATCCCATTTTGGGCCAAGTCAGCAACCTCTGCAGGATAGTATTCAATAGTTTTTCCTGGGGAGGATTTAGAATAAATCCATAGTAACGGACCATCTTGCCACAGCAAAGCTGTAGGCTGGGAGAATGTTGAGAGCACTCACAAAAGAATATCCATGTTTTCTATTAGCTGTTTAAGGCTGGCATTTTGTTATTCTGTCTCCACTTTCTTTTAAGGTTCTCTGGCTTCAGGGGTTAACTGCCTAGGTGAATCTAACGCTGAATCACCATTGAGAATATTCTACAATGGTTTCAACTCATAATTAGGTAATTTTGAATAACACCTTATTCAATTTATATCTCCGAACAGCTTCTGAAAATCATTAAGAGTGTTTAAATAATCTTTTCTCATCTCTATCTTTTGTGGAATAATTGTATGAGGGAGAATCTTAGCATCTAGATAGTTAGTAACAGTGTCCTTTTGTAACTTTTCTGAGGCTAGGACTAAATTATGCATCTCAAGCAATTTTACCAATTTTGTATATGCCTTATTGAGCGCTTTATCATCTTTGGCAGACAATAAAATATCATCCATATAATGAACACATCTAATCTTTGGAAAGTCCACTCTCAAAGGAGCAATGGCCTCTTGAACAAAAAACTGACACATAGTAGGACTATTGGCCATCCCCTGTGGCAACACTATCCATTCATACCTTAGATCAGATTGTTCATGATTATAAGAGAGCAGCGTAAATGCAAAATGCCCTGAATCCTTGGCACACAAAGGTATGGAAAAGAAACAGTTTTTAATGTCTATACAGATGATAGGCTAGGATGCAGGTAAAGAGGCTAAAAAAGGAAGACCACTTTGTACAGGGCCCACAATTTGCATCTGCTGATTAATAGCTCTGGGATCATGAAGCAATCTCCATTTACCATATTTTTTCTAAATGACAAAAATAGGAGTATTCCCTGGAGATACAGAGGATTTTATATGCCCCAAATCCAGCTGCTCCTGCACTCGAGTCCTTGCAGCCTCCAATTTTTCAGAGGAAAGTGGCCACTGAGGAACCCATACCGGCTCCTCAGTTTTCCAGGTAATAGGAATACCTCCCTCAGTGGCCCCTAGGAAAAACCCAGACCTAGATTTTTAGGTCTTGGTTGTGGAATAATAGGACTGGTATGACCCTGCAGATGTTTCCCAAGGCCTCTACCTGGGACGTATCCCGTTCATTTCATGATATATTGACATGTTTCTGAGTATTCATTTGTGATTTAAAAACCCATATCCTTTAACAAATCTCTTCCCCATAGTGAAATTGTAAGTCTAACACATAAGGTTGCATGGTCCCTAAATGCCCTTCCTGATCTTTCTAAGGAAATTGTCTACAACTCATATCAGGAGCTTTAGCATAAGCCAAACCTTGTAAAGTTTGAGAAGAGACCTGTATAGGCCAACCAGAGGGCCAATCTTTGGTGGCTATGATGCTATTATCAGCTCCAGAATCTAGTAAGCCTAGGATTTTCTTACCATTCACTATTAACTCAAGGATCAGACGTTGATTGAGATCTAAAGCTATGATACTTAAGTTTGATACAGTGGAACAAAATCCTCCCTCTCTTCTGTCTCTGATTTGAGCTGGAAACATGTCATGTAAACATGGCAAAAGCGGTAGCTGTGCTATCATGTCTGCAGGAGAAATGGCTGTAATCCCACTAGGAGATTCTACCATGATMTTTACTACACCCATGTAATCAGGATCTATAACTCCAGGATGTACTCGTAGAACTTTCAATGCTGCAGATGATCTTCCTATAAGCAGGCCTACTGTTCCAGTCTTAAGGGGTCCCTTAAAATCAGTGTCAACAAGTTGGACCCCCATTCTGAGAGTTAATACGAGTCTGGTGGTGGAGCATAAGTCCAACCCCTTGGAGCCTGTAGTGCCTCTCCTTGGTCCCTCGGATGTAGAAGGGAGGGCCAGGTTTTGGGCCTCTGCTCCTTGTTCTAATCCACCAAGGCCCCATATATTTGTGGGCCCTGGGGCCTCGAGCACCGTCTTCTGTTTTTTGGACAAGCTCCTCCATACTCCTGAACAAGAGGCTGTCCACTGATGTCTTTTACTGATCTACAATCCTGAGCCCAATGATTTCCTTTTCTACATCTAGGGCATAAGCCAGGTTGCTTAGGGTGCGGGGTAGAGTTATTGACTGTAGTATTTCCTCCTTCTGGGCATTGTTTTCTCAAATGCCCTTGCTTGCCACATTTAAAGCAAGCTCCTGAACTTCYGCCTTTCTTAGTTAATTGCATCACAGCAGCTACTAGACGAGCATTGGTCAGCAGACCCCCAAACTCCCTACATGCAGACTTCAAGGCCTTTACCTTTATATGGAGTTATTGCAGCCCTACACTGCAATACATTGTTCATAAATCAGCTCTTTGATCAAAGGCATAGCAGCATCTGGATGCCCTAACACTCATCCTGCAGATTCTACCATTCTTGCCACAAAGTCTGAAAAGGGTTCCATAGGACCTTGTAATATCTTTGTAAGAATTCCACTGATTCACCTTTGTTGGGCAGAGACCTCCAAGCCCTAATGGCTATTTGGTTAATCTGATGATACTTTTGAAGGGGATATCCTGTTTGTTGCTGTGCAAAACGTCCTTGACCAAGAAGCATATCCACATACCAGGCTGGATTACCAGCCACGCAATTAGCCGCACCTTGATCATTGGAAAATTTAATTTGGAAAGCTCTTGAATCCAAATATTGTCCTGGCGATAAACAAGCTCTTACCATACTCATCCAGTCACTAGGTGTCATACAGCAGCGAGTGATTGCTTCTACCTGAGCAATTGTAAAATCTGCAGTCACCCCATAGGTGAGTACTGACTCTGCCAGAGCTTTGACTATTTAAATTCAATCGGCTCATGATATTTCTGTTGGTTACCATCTGTAAAAACTGGATAAGCCTGTGGTCGAGCAATCCGGAACTCAGTGCAAACAGTATGCCACACTTCCAGGACATAAGGTGGAGCAACCAGGAGCACCCAATTCCTGTTATGAGCAGTAGGGGGGAGGAGCCATAGGGTGGTGCCCTTGCTTTAGAGCTGCCATTTTAGGGCACTCTTTTTCTGGTACTTTTAAGGAATGTTTTTCCATGAGCTCAATAATCTCTCCCTCCTCATCCTCCATGAGGTCCTCATCCTCACATATATCCTCTCTTGGTTCTTTTAACTCCTTCCTCAACTCTCCTAGAGAAGGATAGACTCACTTCTTATTCCCTTTCCGTTTTTCCTTTCCTCTCTCACTTTCTGACTGTTCTGATCTTTCTTCTTGAAGCATTTCAAGGGCAGCTTGTCCATTTGCTATAGCTTTCTTATATCCCTCTTGGTCCTCTAGACAGCTGCGTACCAGTCACCATACCGGCCGAACACACGGCTTCAACATTCCTTGTTCCCAGGCAATATCCACGTCTTTCCCTAACTTATCCCAACTAGCCAACAAGAATTGCCTGAGACAGCGCACCAGGGTTCAATGATGTCACATTCATTCAGGAACTCTGCAATGTGGCTTTAGTTAACCTTAAATTTTTAGAATGAATCAGCTCTTTAAGAGCCAGAAAAATTGGATGTGATTGTGACGATCCCATTGTGCTTTTGTCTTAGTCTATGCGCTCCAAAGGTGTGCAAGTCTGATAGCACCAAGAAAAAACAAAAGCCCACACTGCAATGTTAAAGAGCAGCCAAATCACCACTATAATAGTGGGGTCCATTCACTTACTCTCACTCTGCAAGTTAAAGCAGGAGCAAGGTGTTTTGCTTTCGGTTCGCTTTTGCTGAGAACAGTCTTGCTCCTCTCTGAAGACTTTATTGCCTCTTTGCTGAGGGCTTTTATTGCCCTTACAGGAGACCTTATTGCCTATTTCCCAAGGGCCTTATTGCGCATTCACCTCAGACTTTATTGTCCCACTTACCTTGAGAACTTACCAGTGCCACCCCAACTGTGAGAAGTTCTGATTCCCCTTATGGGCCACCACTTGTCACAATGACCCTTGACCAGCAAGAATGATGCAACACTAAGGAATCTTCTTCACACTGTTTAATCGGGAACCTTGATTTACAGTGAATGGTGGCCCCAAGTAGAGGAAGACGGGGCCTGATATAGTCTATATCTACCAATCACCTAACCCTATGTGGTGCACCAGGATAGGTTGTCTCCAAGCAGAATTAAGAGGATACATGGCCTTTACCAAATTAGGAGTTGTTAACACAGATAGCACTCACCGTCGGGCTGGCGGGAGGCAGGAACTGGCACCATCATTTGGGCGCAGTACTTTGCAGCTCCCAACACCTCTTCGTCTCTTCTCCTGTCTCCCCCACTCACCCTCTCCAAACATGACAGGAAATCTAAAGCTCAGGGACATTCTAAGATTCCTGTTCCATTGATCCGTCTTCATAGCCAGCTTTCCCCTTCCCTGGAAACAAGTGACCAACTCTGGAGCTGTGAAAGACATAGAGGCTCTCTCTCTGTGAACTCTCTTCATACCCAGGGTCGGTTGATCAGGATATTGCAGAGGAATTTTCTGGAGCTGAACAAATGCTAAAACACCCCAAGAAGGCAGTGTGATTCCCAAATAAGACGGCCACCACCACATTCGCTGAATCATCTGTGGGTGTCAGACTTATGACATTGGGAGTTTCTTCACTCCCCTGTTAGGACCCCTGTGTCGCCTCAAAGGTTCAGGTATTTTTAGTTCCACAACTATCGATGAGTTAAGACGTTGACTCCGTCTTCTGAGATGTTGGGTACTGAGCCTCCTTGAGCCACCGCATTGGAAGTGCATCTTATATTTGAGGGAATATAGCTGCTACTGTTTCCATGTAAAACCTGTTCAATGCCATTTTGTGCAGCAAAATCAAATAACCTAAGAAGTATATATATATAGACTAAGTGAATTAAAGGAATCATATTACTGTGAAAAAGGTGAGTTTTCAAAGGTTAGCTTCTTAAAGGTTTAAATTCATTTCTTAGATTAGATTGAAAGATCATGTGACTGCATCTACTTGGATGCAAAATATGATGTCAGCAGCAGGACTGAGTTCATTAGGCAGAGACAGCTTCTTCCTTGAGTACATCGGCAGCGAGCCTCTTGATGTGTAATACATTTATCCAAGCCTTCATTAAACCTTGGACTGTCTATGTGCATGTCTGTCATTTCGTTCTCTATCTCTATTTTGAGCACTCAATGTCTCTATCTCTGACTCTGTCTCTGTGTATCTCTGTATATCACTGTCTGTGTCCCTCTGTATATGGCTCTACACGCTGGGTGGTAATCTATAATTCTAACAGATTTGCAATGTGTTTGCCTGCTACCCTAAGCCAAAGTATCTATGTCTCCTACTGTCTACTCCTCTGTTTTTGCCTCAGCACCCTGGGTGAATACCTAAAGCTATGCATTTTCTTGACTGGTCTCCACCTAAACTGAGGTATTATATGTCTGTTTGTATGTGTT
>NW_023276919.1:6632262-6651930 GCF_003668045.3 Cricetulus griseus | reverse complement strand
TGTGTGTTTGTGTGTGTCTCTCTGTGTGTGTCTATCTGTCTCTATGCCTAAATACTGAAGAGCATGCAAAACTTCTCTACAATGTCAAAATTAAGGTCCAGGGTGCTGAATGTGACCCATGCAAACAGGTCCAAAGATGCACTCTAGAAAAATAGAATTCAGCATTTCTATCATCCCAGATTCCTTTCATCATCAGGGATCTCTCTTTCGCAAATCACCCCATCATCTCTCCTTTGACTGCTCTAATACCATGACTTAAGAAACACAATGATTGTCAATGCCATACTTCAGCAGGATGCAATCTTGAGAACTCGATATCCATATTCCCTAATTTTCCATTTCTAAAATCCCATCATTCAGTATTCAGGGAAAGTAGGAATGAAAGGTGCAGGCATCAGGCGGTCTGTCAATGGCACCTAGCTTGCTGCACTCAATCAGGCAGTACACTGTCAATCCAGGCTTCCATGGTTACTAAGTGTGCAAGCAGCTTAATGGACATTGTTAAAGGCCATATCCTAATGCACTTAGGATCTCTTGTTCTCTCTCTCTCTCTCTCTCTCTCTCTCTCTCTCTCTCTCTCTACCTATCTCTGTCTTTCTGTCTTTGCCTCTGCAACCTAGATGAATAACATTAGCTCTGTACTTTCTCAGGACTGTTCTCCAACAAATCTAATCCATTATCTGTTGGATTGCATGTGTCTCCCTTGCTGTGTGTGTTTCTGTCTCTGTATTGAAGACCATGCTAAACAACTTTAAACTGGCAAAATTAGGTGCTTGTTATTGTCCTGTAGATACCCTTCTTTTTAAAAATGTGAATGCCTCCAGTCAAGTTGCTTGCATCAAAAAAATGCAGCTGATGTGCCTCCAATTTATATTTTTTGCAAACCCAGTTTTCTTGTAAGTTCCAATGAGCTGAATGGGACTCATGTGAAATGGTCCAAAGATTCATTCCAGATAAATAGTATTCGGCCTCTCAATGTTCGCAGATTCCTCTCTTCCTCTTCTGGGAATTCCCTGGGAAAAACCACCCTAATTTGACTTGAAACCTCTGTCCCAAGTACTTAAGAAATATTTTGTTTTCTAAACTTAACCTCATCTTCTAAACTGCTGACATCCCAAGACAGTGCCACACATTCTGCAAATTCTTGGAGCAAGCAGGGAATTCAGGATGTGGTAGTAACCGCCTATGCTTATGGCCCCCAAATTTGGTCTTTGCCCTTTCTTCCAAAAGAAGTAGTCTTGAGAAGTAGACATCAATATTCCCAATGATCCCATGTGCAAGACCTCAAATTTCCATACTAAATGATTGTGGGAATGAATGTCTTAGCATCTGTACTGTCCTTGAAACCCAGAAGGGTGCACTCACTCAGCCAGTACTTTGTTCAGTCCAGGGTTCCATGGGTACTAAGTCTGCAGGCAGGGTTATAGGACCCTTTAAAGACATATCCCTACCCACAACTCTCTGTCACCTTCCAAGTCTTCTCTGCTATCTTCCCTCTGGTATCTTCCTCTGAACCTGTTCATCTCTTCTCCTGTCTGCCCCACTCACTCTCTCCAACCATGTCATGGACATTCTGAGATTCCTATTCCATTGCTCATGGTTCCACCTCCATAGCGAGCTTTCTCCTTCCAGGTAAACAAATGACCAACTCTGGAGCTGTGAAAGTCATGCAGGCTCTCTCTCTTTGTGATCTCTCTCCACACCATGGCTCTGTTGTGTGGAACATCACAGAGATATTTTCTGGAGCTGACCAAATGCTGAAAAACCTATGAGGACAGTTTGTTTCCTGTCCACCACGGAAGAGGTCCACCACTCTATTCGCTGAATCACCTGTGGGTTTCAGACATATGACGTTGGAAATTTCTTCCCTCCACTCTTCGGAACCCAGTGTCTTCTTAACCACTAGGGCATTTTTTGTTCCACAATTGTCAATTAATTAAGGCTGACTCCATCTACTCAGATGGTGGGTACCAAGGCATTGGAAGTGCATCTTATATTTCAGGGAATCTAACTGCTACTCTTACCATGGAAAAATTGATCAATGCCATTTTGTGGAGCAAAATCAAATACCCTAAGAAGTACATAAATGGACTAAGAGAACGAAAGGAATCATATTACTGTGAAAGGTGAGTTTTCCATGGTTAGCTTCTTCAGGAAGGTTTAAATTCCATTTCCTAGATTAGTTTGAAAGTTCTTGTGACTGCATCTGCTTGGGTACAAGAGATGATGTCAGCAGCACCACTGAGTTCAATAGGCAGAGACAGCTTCTTCCATGAGTATGTTGATAGCCAGCCTCTGGATGTATAATGCACTTATCCAAGCGTACACTAAGCCATGGACTGTCTGTCTGTCATTTCCTTTTCTCTCTCTCTAGCATTCACTGTCTCTGTCTCTGTTTCTGTCTCTGTGTATCACTGTCTCTCACTGTCTTGTCTCTCTGTATATGTCTCTACACCCTGGGTGGGATTCTATAATTCTAACAGATTTGCAATGTGTTTGCCTCCTAACCTAAGCCAAAGTAACTGTCTCTTTCTCTGTCTAGTCTTCTGTTTTTGCATCTGAACTCTGGCTGTATACATGAAGATGTACTTCTTCTGGACTGGTCTCCACCTAAGCTTTTTTATCTGTCTGTTTTTTGTGTTCTTCTCTCTCTGTCTCTCTCTGTGTCTGTGTGTGTGTGAGAGAGAGTGTTTGTGTTTGTGTGTCTGTGTATGTCTATCTTTCTCTCTGTCTGAATACTGAAAAGCATGCTAAACCGCTCTACAATGGCACAATTAAGATCCAAGGTGCTGAATGGAACCCAATCAAACAGGTCCAAAGATGCACTCCAGAAAAATAGTATTCAGCCTTTCTATGATCCCAGATTCCTTTCTTCATCATTTGGGATCTCCCTTTTGAGAATCACCCCTACATTTGTCCTATTACTGCTCTGATACCAGGACTTCAGTAACACTTTTGTTTCTAAAGGTAACTTCATCTCCTACACTGCTTGGACCATGAGGAAACCATTTCTCTTTGTTCTTCTCTCTCATCTAGACACTTGCGCCTAACTTTTAACCTTCTGTCCTCACAGTTTACTCACACACCTATAGCACCTCCACCCAGGTGAGGGCCTATTCAGATTCTTAAGTCCACAGAGATGCAAATAAGAGGCACATTACCCTGAGGCCATGGTAAACAATAATATCCCTACTGACATTAGCAATACAATATTGGGCTGGAGTTTTCCAGTGTTCCTGTTTAATGAAACCAAAGGCTGGATCTCAAAATATTCCATAGCAGAAAGATTTTGGTGCCCCACCATTTCTCTCTTAAATTAATATAAAGAAACCTGTGCTTCTGCATCAGGACTGATGACTGTGCCTGTTTTAGGAGGTTCCCTTCAACCTACCTTGGGTGCCCATCATGGAATCTCGAATTGCATCATGTTTGTTCTGTCTTAGGATTCCCTGAAGGCAGGGAAAACTGTACCCGTCTTTGGCTGGAACAAATAACGTTAGTTGGGGATGGGCAATAGTTCAGCTCCAAAATCATCACAGCTGCCTAAATTCTCCTGAGGGATGGAGATGCATAAAGGTTAAAATGGCCTTTTAAAACCTGCCTGGCAATGCCACTAGTGCCTCTGATATGGACCTTATTAAAGTTTGCTCCCTAAAACATACTTCTATCCTAAGGCTTTGTAAACTGCACGTTGCATTCCTGTAACAATGGACTCTAACTTCTCTCTCTCTCTCTCTCTCTCTCTCTCTCTCTCTCTCTCTTTCTCTCCCAGTCTCTCCCACTCTCCCTGGCCTTTTGCCTTTCCCTCTGCAAACTGGATGAATAGCAGCAGCTCTGGACTTGCCAAGTTCCATTTGTCATCTCTGCTTACGGTCATCTAACACCATTGATCTTTGCTCCTGATCTAGGTTTGGTTGCCAGTTAAAAACATCAAGGCCTAGTGGCAGCTCTGTGCTTATCTGCCAGCACAGGATGTGAGTTCATCAGCGGGTTCTAAAATACTGAGGCACTCTGGAAGTTCTGTGTCTGTGTCCATCTGCTGGTGCAGGTGGGCCAGATATGTTTCTGGTTACATTCATGGTCACTGCTTAGAGTCAATTGACACCAATGATCTGTGTACCTGATAGGAGTTTGAAGGCATTCTTGGACATGCCAAGGCCCAGTGGAAGTTCTGTGTCCATTTGCCAGCCCAGGATCCGAGTTCAGCAACAGGCTACGAAACTCAAGGCCCATTGGCATTTCTGTGTCCATCTGACAGACCTGGGAGTCCAGGGGCTGTTTCTGCTTCCCGTTGTTGTCACTGGTTAGAGTCATCTGACACAAGTGATCTGTGCACTGGATCGAGGTTTGGCAGCAAGATCCTACCCATCAAGGCCCAGTGGCAATTCTGCGTCCTTTGTTCGCCCAGGTGTCCAGGCAATGTTTCTGGTTCCATTCTCAGTCACTGCTTAGAGTCATCTGACAACATTGATCTGTGTGACAGATCCAAGTTCTGCCATGGCTTCTTCATGCTGAGGTCCAGTGGCAGTTATGTGTCCTCTGCCGGCCCAGGCAAGTCAGGTTCTGTTTCTACTTCCATTTTGGTCACTGCTTAGAGTCATCTGACAACTCTATCAGTGTGCCAGATCCAAATTCTGCAATGGCTTCCTCACAGCAAGGCCCAGTGGCAATTCTGTGTCCTCTGCCAGCCCAGGTAAGCCACGTTCTTTTTCCAGTTCCATTCATCATCACTGCTTAGAGTCATCTGACACCAGTGATCTGTGCACATAATTCTAGTTCGACCGCATTCTACAAAGCTCCAAGGCCCATTGGCATTTCTGTGTTTATCTGCCGGACCCGGGAGTCCAGGGGCTGTTTCTGCTCACCATTGTCATCACTGGCAGTTCTGTGTCCATCCACTGGCCCAGGTGGGCCAGAGGGTGGTTCTGGTTACATTCATCGTCACTACTTAGAGGCAGTTGATAACAATGATCTGTGTACCTGATCTGAGTTCCACAGCATTCTCCCAAATGCCAAGGCCTCATGGAAGTTCTGTGTCCATCTGCCAGTCCAGGATCCGAGTTCAGCAACAGGCTACAAAACACCAAGTTCCATTGGCATTTATGTGTCCGACCTGGGAAGGCAGGGGATGTTTCTGCTTCCCGTTGTCATCACTGCATAGAGTCACCAGTGAACTTGATCGGGTTGCAGGTTTGGCAGCGAGATCGTACACACTAAGGCCAAGTGGCAGTTCTTTGTCCTCTGCCGGCCCAGGTAAGCCATGATCTGTTTCCAGTTCTCTTAATCTTCACTGTTTAGAGTCATCTGACACCAGTCATCTGTGCACATGATGCAAGTTAGACGGCATTCTACGACATGCCAAGGCCCAGTGGCAGTTCTGTTTCCATCTGCCAGACCAGGAACCGATTTCATCAACAGGCTCTGAAACGCCTAGTCCTGATGGCAGTTCTGTGTCCACTGTTTGACCAGGTATTTCAGGGGCCGTTTCTGCCACCATTTGTCCTCAGTGCTTAGAGTCATTTGACAACAGTGATCTGTGCATTGGATCTGAGTTCAGGGGCAACATGTGTAAGCCCAGTGGCAGTTCTGCATCCATCTGACTGCACAGGGAGTCAAGGGGCTCTTTCTGGTCTCATTTGTCTTCACTATTTAGATTCATCTGACAACAGGGATCCTTGCTCTGGATCTGAGTTCTGGGGTGAGCTCATACATGTCGAGAGGCCCAGTGGCAGTTCTGCATAATAATGTTGATGCATGATCTGAGTTTGGCGGAGGTATATGACACGCCCAGGCCCAGAGGGAGACTAGTTTCCTTCTGCAGGCCCAAGGAGGTAAGGGGCAGTTTCTGGTATCATTCATCCGCATTTCTTAGAGTCATCTAACACCAATGATCTGTGCACCAGTTCCAGGTTTGGCAGTGAGATCCTACACACCGAGGCCTAGATCAGTTCTGTGTTCATCTGCCAGGCCATGGAAGTCAGGGGCTGTTTCTGGTTCCATTCGAGGTCTCTGCTTAGAGTCATCTGACATGGGTAATCTTTGCTCCTTATCCGAGTTCGGCTGTGGGCTCAGATACGGCAATGCGCAGTGGCAGTTCTGAATCCATGTGTTGGCCCAGGTTCCGAGATAGTCAACAGCCTCCAAAACGCCGAGTCCAAGTGGCAGTTCTGGGTCCATCTGCAGGCCCATGGAGGTCAGGGGCTGTTTATGATTCCATTCATCATCATTTCTTAGAGTCATCTAACACCAATAATCTGTGCACTGCATCCAGTTTTGGCAGCGAGATCCTACACACGGACGCCCAGTGGCAGTTCTTTGTTCATCTGGTGGCCCAGGTAGGCCAGTTATTGTTTCTGGTTCCATTTGTTGTCACTTCTTAGTTAACCCCTGAAGCCAGAGAAGCTTTAAAGAAACGAGACAGAATTATAAAATGCCAGCCCTAAACGGCTAATAGAAAACATGGATATTCTTTTGTGTGTGCTCCCAACATTCTCCCAGCCTACAGCTTTGCTATGGCAAGATGGTCCTTTGCTATGGATTTATTCCAAATCCTCCCCAGGAAAAACTATTGAATACTACCCTACAGCCGTTGATGACTTGGCTCAAAATGGGATACAACAATGTCTTCAATATTTTGGGAGACTACCAAATAAGATCATAATCCCATATACTGCTCAAAAAGTTAAGATCCTTTGTGGAACTGTGGATGATTGGGACTTTCTACGCTGTGGATTTTCAGGAGAAATAGATAATTATTATCCAAAACACCCTTTAATGTCATTTTTAAGGAACATGCAGTCATTTTTCCTAAGATGAATGCGGCTGCTCCTATTGCTGGAGCCACAAACATTTTCACTGATGGATCCAAGACGGGCTGTGTAGCCTATATAATGTAGCATCAGGATCCAGTGCAATTTCAATATCAGCCTCGCTCCCCCCAGATTATTGAATGTAAAATTGTCCTTGAAGTGTTTAGAAATTGCCGGTTCCCCTTTAATCTGATTTCTAATTCGGCATATGTTGTGAATGCTGTTAAGGCCCTGGAGGTTGCAGGACCTATCAAACCTAATAGTACAGTTTGCATGTTCCTACTGGAGTTGCAAAAGTTGATCTGGCATCGTGATCAGAAATCTTTTATACAGCATATTAGGGCTCATACTAACTTGCCTGGGCATTTATCAAAAGGCAATGAGGTTGTAGATCACTGTACTAGAGGAGAATATGCAATTTATTTCTTCCCCTGTGGAGCAGGTGCAGCAATTTCACAAACAATTCCCTGTATCTGCAAAACCCTTGCAGTAAAGTTTTCAGCTATCCCGAGCAGAGGCTAGACAGATAGTATTGAATTTTCAACAGTGTGTAACCTTCTTGCACCCCCCTAGCATGGGGGTTAACCCAAGGGGGCTATTTCCCCTGAAAATTTGGGAAATGGATGTAACCCATTTTACAGAATTTGGAACTCTCAAATATATACACGTGTCTGTGGATACCTGTTCAGTCATCATCCATGCCACACCTATGAGTGGGGAAAAGGCTCGAAATGTCATTGGACATTGCCTTGAGGCGTGGGCTGCCTGGGGTAAACTTCAGCAATTAAAAACTGATAATGCCCCTGCTTATACAGCTCACACTTTTACCTCCTTCTGTAAGCAAATGGAGGTCCAATTAAACCATGGCCTACCTTATAATCCCCAAGGACAAGGAATAGTTGAAAGAGCTCATCGCATATTGAAAGAATGTTTATTAAAAACAAAAAGGGGAACTAGGCCATGGTAGAACACCAAAGGAACAATTATCCTTCGCTCTCTTCACCTTTAATTTTTTAAATTTGGATACTCAGTGTCTGTCTGCTGCAGTCAGTCATCAGAACCAGGTCCCTGCCTGGAAGGGATATGTCAAATGGAAAGATGTAATTATGGGTCTATAGCATGGACCAGACCTAGTATTAGCATGGGCGAGATGTTCAGTTTGTGTTTTTCCTCAGGGTCAACAAGATCCATTGTGGATTCCAGAGAGATTGACAAGACGGTGCAACAAAAAGGAGGAAGCCACCAATGTTGATCCTGCTGATGAGTCTGATGTCTCTGCTGCTGATCCACGCCAGTCCACAAACCCTGTGGGCCATAGCTAAAGCTTGGCCAACTCCTTTACCTGTTCATCATATGTCTAAAGTCTTACCTGCCTTCTTCTCTACTAGTTGTGATTTGGGTCTGCCCTGTGTGAATTTGTATCCTGACACTGCCCAGTATTCAGCCACTAATATTTCTCTCCATGGGGCATTTTGCTTCTCCCTTATTAATAATTCTAATCCATGTATTTGGATGAAAAATGGCTTGATCGGCAGTTTGCTTGATATTCTTGATAATTCTCAGATATCTGGTGCTATGTTACTAGAGTCTCTACAGGCAGTTGTCTCGGGCTTTCCTTCAGGCTGGGGTATGGGCGGTAATGCACCCAGAATGTTAATGTTACCACGCTTCTCATGCTGATGGAGGGGATAGGACCCTCAAATTCATGCTTTAGTCAAGAGAACTCCACTGCTCGACAAGTCTTGCCTCATTGTGCACCCAATCGAGGGTATCCTCCTCATTGGACGCCCTGTCAGAGTCTGGACTATATACATCGACAGATAGCTCCTGGTTTTGAATTTACCCCCCTCTTGGCAAATATCAGTATAATTTGACTCAGGGATCTAATCGGAAAACAGGCAGTAAAAATACCTGGCCATGGTTTCAATGGGTACTATCCAATGAGCGTGGAGCATTTACTTCCCTTGAACATTTTGCGGTTCTCCAGAATCTCACCATAAGACTTCTTAATGTTTCTGGTACTAGGGATGAGATGGGACCTTCTCTTAAGAATCTATCAATACATAAAACTCTGGATAATTTCACTGTTCCAGCTAGCCCAGTATGTTCAAAAGCTCCCTTTTTCTTTCTGCTCTCTAATGCTACTAATGCTACCAAAGAAGCGATCTCATGTAATTCGAGTAACGTCTCCTGTATTGCTAGTCAATGTTGGAATGGTTCTGCTAATACAGCAGTAGTGATGAGGATTCCTATGTATGTTCCTATTCCAGTTAAAGTGAATACAGGAACATTTCCCATTACGGAAATCATCAGAACCAAACGGGATTTTGGCATAACTGCAGCATTGGTTACTGCCACAGCACTTTCTGCAGCAGTGGCTACGACTTATGCCATTGCCATGGCTGCACAGGTCCAAACAGCTGAGACAGTCAATGATGTTGTAGGAAAAAAGGCCACCACATTAACTACCTTAAAATCTATTGATGGCCACTTAAAAGCTGGCGTTCTAACTGTGAACCAAAGAGTGAACCTGTTGCAGGAACAGGTAGATGATTTGGTAACCCTAACTTCCATAGGATGTGTTCATTCTTTTTATTCTTTATGTATCACCTCCAGATTGGCRAATAATTTCACAGAGAACAGCAACTTAAGTTGGCAGCTGAGTGCCTACCTCAGGGAAACGGGAGTCGACAGTTTGAGAACCTGACAGATACCTTAACACAACAAATCATTGCCATGAGTGCTACACACCTGTACTTGCCCACTGTTAATACCCTCTTAACTATTCTAAAGCAAGCCTTCAGTTATATTAAGGAATGGGCTGGGTAGGTGTAATGCTTTCCATGATGGTGCTAGCCATTTTTGTTTGCCTGTGGTGTGGTGTCTATGCAGGATCAGGAAGTTGCAAAAATCCCAAGCTGCCATGTTGGTACAGGCCTTTGCTGCTGTGGAAGCAGGACAATACCCTCAAGAATGGTTATCCTTGCTGACAGACAAATAGATGTCTGTCTTGCCCTTGCTGAGTAAGTGATGAGTATCTGAATCAGTCATGCTCAATGACGGGCACTTCCTTTTTGCTGAGCGAATAAGCATACATGTGTTCCCTTCGACCTAAGACATGAGCCTGTGAGGGTGACACAGTGACTCTTTGACGGGTAAGATAGGGACACTGGGGTTGAACCTAAGACAGAGATGRCTGAAATCTGACAACAGATAGATACTGCTACTCCTATAATATTAAAACAAAAAGGGGGAACTATTGGGAGCTGCAGAGTACCGGGCCTACAAGAAGGCGCCAGTTTCCGCCTTCCACCAGCCAGATGGCGAGTACTCTCAGTGATAAACAACTCCTTATTAGGAGAGAGGCAACGTATCCTTCTAAATCTGCTTGGTGACAACCTATCCTTGCATGCCACCTGGGTATAGATGATTGGAAGTTGCTGATTATATGAAGCCCCATCTTCCTTGGTTCAGGGCCACTCGCTGAAAATCAAGTTTTCCAAATAAACTGTGAGAAGAAGATTCCTCGGTGTTGCGTCAATCTTGCTGGTCAAGGGTGGTCGTGACACAGTGACAGTTCTGTTTCCATCTGCCAGCCCAGTATCTGAGTTCAGCTACAGGCTATGAAACATCAAGGCCCATTGGCATTTGTGTGCCCATCTGCTGGATCCGGGATCCAGCGCTTTTTCTGCTTCCGTTGTCATCTCTGGTTAGAGTCATCTGACACCAGTGACCATACATGGGCTCCAGGTTTGGCAGCAAGATCCTACACAGCAAGTCCCAGTGCCAATTCTGTGTCCTCTGCTGACCTAGGTGTCTGGGGGATGTTTCTGGTTCCATTAGTCTTCACTGATTAGAGTCATCTGAACCCAGTGATATGTGTGCCAGATCCAAGTTCTGCAATGGCTCCCTCAGGCCAACTTCCAGTGGCAGATCTGTGTTATCTGCCGGCTCAGGTAAGCCAGGTTCTGTTTACCGTTGCATCATTGTCACTGCTTAGAGTCATCTGAAACCAGTGATCTGTGATCCTGTACTGAGTTCAATGGCATTCTATGACACAGGATCCGAGTTCAGCAACAGACTCTGAAAGCCAAGTCCTGGAGGCAGTTCTGACTCTATCTGCCAGACCAGAAAGTCAGGGGCTGTTTCTGCTTCCATTTATTGTCAGTGCTTAGGGTCATCTGACACCAGTGATCTGTGCTCTGGATCCGAGTAAGGGGGCCAGCTCCTACACATCAAAACCCAGTAGCAGTTCTGCATCCATCTACCTACACCGGGATTCCATGGGCTGTTTCTGGTCCCATTCTTCGTCACTACTTAGAGTCATCTGTCAACAGTGATCTGTGCTCTGGATGCAACTTCTGGGGCAAGCTCGTACATGTTGAGGCACAGTGGCAGTTCTGCATCTATATGGTGGCATAGGATCTGAGATTGTCATTGGTATATGGCATAACGAGCCCCAAAGGGAGTCTGGTGTCCATCTGCAGCCACAATGATGTCAAGGGGTGTTTCTGGTACCATCCATACTCATTGCTTAGAGTCATCTAACACCAGTGATCTGTGCACCAGATCCAAGTTTGGCCGGGAGATCCTACACATCGAGGCCAAGTGGCAGTTCTGTTTTCATCTAGAAGGTCATGGAGGTCATGGGCTGTTTCTCGTTCCATTTGTCATCACTGTTTAGAGTCATCTGAAACCAGTGATATTTGCTCCAGATCCAAGTTCGGCTGCGGGCTTAGATACGCTGTTGCCCAGTGGCAGTTCTGAATCCATATGATGGCCCTGGGATCCAAGTTTGCCAGTGGCCTCCAAAACGCTGAGGCCCAGGGGCAGTTCTGCGTCCCTTTGCAGGTCCATGGTGGTCAGGGGCTGTTTCTGTTTCCATTCATCATCATTGCTTAGAGTCATCTAACAGCAATGATCTGTGCACTGGATCCAGTTTTGGCAACAAGATACTACACACCGTCATCCAGTGGCACTTCTATGTTCATCGGCTGGCCCAGGTAGGCCCGGTGATGTTTCTGGTACAATCGTCATCACTGCTTAGAGTCATCTGAAACAAGTGATCTTTGCTCCTGATCCAAGTTCAATGGAGGTCTTTGACACGCCGAGGCCCACTGGCAGTTCTGCGTCCATATGCTGGACCAGGACCAGAGTTTGGCAGTGGTATATGACACACCAAGGCCCAGTGGCAATTCTGTGTCCTTCCCTGTCCCAGGTATCCTGGCGATGTTTCTGGTTCCATTCGTCATCACTGCTTAGAGTCATTGGACACCAGTGATCTGTGTGCCAGATCCAAGTTCCGTGATGGCTCTCTCACAAGAGCCCAGTGGCAGTTCTGTGTTCTCTGCCAGCCCAGGAAAGCCAGTTTTTGTTTCCAGTTCCATTCATTGTCACTTTTTTGAATCATCTGACTCCAGTGATCTGTCTTCATGATCTGAGTTCGACAGCATTCTAAGTCACCCCAAGGCCCAGTGGCAGTTCTGTGCCATCTACCAGCCAAGGATTTGAGTTCAGCAACAGGATCCGAAATGCCAAGGCCTGGTGGCAAATTCTGTGTCCATCTGTTGGACCAGGGAGTTCAGAAACTGTTTCTGTTTCCATTTGTTCTCATCTGACACCAGTGATCTATGTACCTGATCAGAGTTCGGGAAGGAGCTCTGTCATGCAGAGGACCAGTGGCAGATCTGTTGTTATCTGCCAGCTCAGATTCTGAGTTCGGAAAGGGTTTCTAAAATATTGAGGCACAGTTTCGGTTCTGTGTCCACCTGCTGGCCCAGGTAGGCCAGGGGCTGTTTCTGCTTCCATTTGTTGTCACTGCTTAGAGTCATCTGACACCATTGATCTGTGCTCTCGATCTGACTTCAGGGGCAAGCTCCTACACGTTGAAGCCCAGTGCCAGTTCTGCATCCATTTGCCTGTGCAGGGAGTCCAGGGGCTGTTTATGGTTCCATTCGTCATCACTATTTAGAGTCATCTGAAAACTGTGATCTGTGATCTGGATCCGAGTTGGGTCTAGCTCCTACATGTCTAGGCCCAGTAGCAGTTCTGCATCAATATGTTTTGGCCCAGGATCCAAGTTTGATGGCACTGTATGACACACCGTGGCCCAGTGGGAATCTAGTGTCCATCTCAAGGCCCATGGAGGTCAGGGGCTGTTTCTGGTTCCATTCATCGTCATTGCTTTGAGTCACCAAAAACCAATGATCCGTGCACAGCATCCAGGTTTATAAGTGAGATCCTACACACTGAGGCCCAGTGGCAGTTCTGTGTTCATCTGCCAGCCCATGGAGATCATGGGCTGATTCTGGTTCCAATCTACATCACTTCTTAGATTCATTTGACACCAGTTATCTTTGCTCCTTATCCGAGTTCAGCTGTAGACTCGGATATGTCAATGCCCAGTGGCAGGTCTTAATCCATATCGAGGCCCAGGATTCTAGTTCATCAGCAGACTTCAAAACGCTGAAGCCCAGTGGCAGTTTTCTGTCCATCTGCAGGCCAGAGGGGGTCAGGTGATGTTTCTATTTCCATTCATCGTCATTGCTTAAAGTCATCTAACACCAATGATCTGTGCACTGGATCCAGTTTTGGCAGCAAGATCCTACACAGCAAAGCCCAGTGGCAGATGTGTGTCCTTCACTTGGCCAGGTGGCCATGCGATTTCCGGTTCCATTCTTCATCACTGCTTATAGTTATCTAACACCAGTGGTCTTTGCTCCTGATAAAGGTTTGATGAAGGCCTTGGACACACCAAGGCACATTTGCAGATCGGCATAAATATGCTGGCCCAGGATCTGAGTTCGGTGGCCTTATATGATATGCTGAGGCCCAGTGGCTGTTCTGTGTCCAGCTGTCAGCCTAATTAAGCAAGGTTCTGTTTCCCTTTCCATTTATGCTCACTGCTTAGAGTCATATGACACCAGTGATCTCTGTTCCTGATCCAAGTTCAATGGCATTCTACAACACAACAAGGCCCAGTAGCAGTTCTGTGTCCATCTGCCAACCCAGGATCCGAGTTCAAAACAGTTTCCCAAACGCCCAGGTCCTTGGCCATTCTGTGTCCATTGGTCTGCCAACATGTCAGATTCTGTTTCTGATTCAATTCGCAGTCACTGCTTAGAGTCATCTGACACCTGTGATCATTGCTCCTGATCAGAGTCGGTGGCCATCTCAGACATGCCAAGTCCCAGTGGCAGTTCTGCATTTATATACTGGCCTAGGATCTGAGTTCAGCAGAGGTATATGACACTCTGAGGCCCAGTTTCTGTTCTGTATCCATCCTCTGGGGCAGGTAAACCAGGTTCTGTTTCCATATCCTTTTGTCTTCACTGCTGAGAGTCATCTGACACCAGTGCTCTATGGTCTGGATCTGAGTCTGGGGCAAGCTCCTACATACATAGTCCAAGTGGCAGTTATTTTTTTATCTGCTGGCTTAGGATCCGAGTTCAGCTTGGGCTCCTATGTGACAAAAACAAACTGGCAGTTCTCTGTCAATCTGCCAGCATGGAGGCCACGGTCTGTTTCTGGTCAATTTGTACTCATTGCTGAGAGTCATCTAACAACAATGATATGTGCACTGGATCCAGGTTTAGAAGCAACATCTTACACACTGAGGCACAGTGTAAGTTCTGTGACCATCTGCAGGACCATGAGTTCAGGGGCCATTTCTGCTTCCATTCATTATCACTGGTTAGAGTCATCTGACACCAGTGATCTATGTGACTGATCCGAATTCAATGACATTCTCTGACATGCCAAGGACCAGTGTCAATTCTGTGTTCATCTGCCAGCCCATGATCCGAGTTCAGCAGCAGGCTCTGAGATGCTAAGGCCTCCTGGCAGTTCTGTGTCCATCTGTTGGACCAGGGAGTCCAGGGGCTGTTTCTGTTTCCATTTGTTGTCAGTGCTTACAATGATCTGACAAAAGTGATCTGTGCACTGTATACCAGCTTGTCAATGAGCTCTGATAGCCAGAGGAACAGTGGCAGCTCTGTGTTGGTCTTCCAGTCGAGTATCTGATTTTGACAAAGGGTTCTGTAATACCAAGGAACAGTGGCAGTTCTGTGTTCATCCACTGGTGCCAATAATCCAGGGGCTGTTTCTGGTTCCATTCATTGTCACTATAAGAGTCATCTGACAACAGTGATATGAGCTGTTTATCTGAATTCCAGGGCGAGCTCCTACACACAGAATCCCAGTGGTTTCTTCTACGGTCCCAGGATCGGAGTTCTCTGGTGGTCTTTGACATGACAAGCCCTAGTGGCAGTTCTGCATCCATATGCTGGCCCAGGATCCGAGTTTGGTGGCGTTGTATGAAACGCCAATGCCCAATGTCAGATCTGTATCCATCTGCAGCACCTGAATCCGAGTTCTGCATTGGGCTCCTACATGCCAAACCCCAGTGAAAATTTTGCCTCCACATGCCGGCCCAAGATCCAAGTTCGGCAGCAGTATATGACATGCCAATGCACACTAGCAATTCTGTGTCCATCTGCAGGCCCATGGAGGTCAGCGGCTGTTTCTGGTCCATTGGTCATCACTGCTTAGAATCATCTGACACCAGTGATCTGTGCTATGGATCCAAGTTCGGCAGCAGGCTCCAAGAAGCTGAGGCTAAGTGGTAGTTCTGCCTCCATCTGCCAGCCCAGAATCAGAGTTCATCAGTGAGCTCCAAAATGACTAGTCACAGTGGCAGTTCTGTATCCATCCGCTGGCCCAGGTAGACCAGCGGGTGTTTCCAGTTCCACTCATAATCACTGATTAGAGTCATCTGACACCAGTGATTATAGCTCCTGATACCAATTCGACAACAGGCTCTGATACAGCAAGGCCCAGGGATAGTTGCACATCCAAAAGCTGGCCCAGAATCCGAGTTTAGAGGCGCTATACAACACATTGAGGCATAGTGGCAGTTCAGCATCCATCTGCCTTCCCTGGACCCAAGTTCTTCGGTGGGCTCTGACACGCCAAAGCCCAGTTGCATTTCTGTCTCAATCTGCTGGCCCAAGATGCAAGTTCAGAGGCTTTTCTGACACATCGAGGCCCAGTGGCAATTCTGCCTCTATCTGCCTTCTCTGGATCCGAGTTCTGGGACAGGCTCTGGCACACCAAAGACAAGTGGGAGTTCTGCATCCATCTGCAGACTCAGGATCTGATTTCTATATCGCGATCCGTCAAGCGGAGGTCCAGTGGCAATTCTGTGTCCATCAATTGGTGAGGGAGGCCAGGGGATGTTTCTGGTTCCATTTGTTGTCACTGCTTAGAGTCATCTGATMCCAGTGATCTTTGCTCCTGATCCGGGTTTAGAAGTTGGCTCTGATACGTCAAGTCCCAGGGGCAATTCTGCAACAAAATGCTCACCCAGGATCCGAATATGGAGGAGGGCTCTGACATGCAGTGTCCCAGTTGCAGTTCTGCCTAGATCTGCCAGCCCTGGATCTGAGTTCAGAGGCAGACTCTGACATGTCCAGGCTCTGTTTCAGTTCAGTTTGCATCACCCGTCCTAGGATACTCTAGCAGGCTCACGTGGGTGACACGGGACCCACAGGAAAGTCACCCCTCCCTCTGCCCCTGTTCCTGTCCTGTCTCTTGCCCTGTGCTCTCTGTATATGTCCCTTTACCCTGGTGGGCCTCTACAAATCTACCTGCTTTGCACTGGGCCTGACTGCTAACTGATAATCTATCTATCTTTCTCTCTCACCCTTACTTTCCACTTCCTTTTGTTTATCTGCTCTCTGCTATTCCTCTGACCCCCTTTGTCTCTTCAACTGTCTCCCAAATCACCCTCTCCCCTGGTAGGAAATTCTGGGTTCATGAAATTTCTAAGTTAGGTGTTCCATTGCTCAGTGTTCAGTGTCTATTTCATAATTTCCCCTTCACTGTAAAAAAAGGAATAACAGTTTGCTGAGAAAGCCAGGGAGGGTCTCTCTCTGTGACCTCTCTACATGCCCATGCTTGCTGAGTGGGAAACTGCAGAGAGCATTTTCTCAGACTGACCATAAGTGAGACAACCCTTCTGGTTGGTGTGTATTCCAAGGATTAGGTCCAACACCATATTCGCTGAATCATTTGTGTTTTCAGCATTATGCCTTCAGCAGTTTCTTCCCTCCTCTTTTAGGAATTCTGTCTCGACTTGAATGCTCAGGCATTTTATTCTGCCCTTGCCCATGAGTTCAAGCTGATTCTGAGCTCTGAGATTGGGAGTACAAGGCCTTCTTCGGGCTCCCAATGGGAAATACATTTTATTATTAAGGGATCCTTCCTGTTACTGTTACCATGGAAAACCTGTTCAAATGCTTTTATGGAGGAATGTCATATTCCCCAAGATGTGCATCAATGGCTAAGAAAATCACAAGACACACATTACTGACCCAAATTTATGTTTTGTATGGTACCTTCCACAGGATGTTTAAGTTCCATATCTTAGATTAGATTGAAGGATCATGGGACTGCAAGTACTTGGGTGCATCAAATTATGTCATCAGCAGGACAGAGTTCATTAGGCAGAGAGATAATCCTCCATATTTACTTAGCTTAAACTAAGACTTGGTATGTCTGTGTGTCTCTCTGCTGTTTGTCTGACATATCATATCTAACTCTCTATCACACTATGTCACTGTCTCTATGTATCTCTGTCTCTCACTGTCTGTCTCTCTGTAAATGACCCTTCGCCCTGATGGGCCTTTACAACTCTACCTGTTTTGCACTGGGCCTGCTGGCTTACTGAACCTCTCATTCTCTCTCTCTCTCTCTCTCTCCTCTCTCTCTCTCTCTCTCTCTCTCTCTCTCTCCCAGTCTCTCACTTTTTCTCTGGCCTTTTGTCTTTGCCTCTGCAACCTGATGAATACCAGAATCTCTTTACTTGCTGAAGACTGTTCTCTACCAAATGTGATCATTTTGTCTATCTGTCTGTATGTGTCTTTCTCACTGTGTGTGTGTATCTCTCTCCATCAGAGTACTATGTAGCCTGTTAAACCAGTATAAATGGGAAAATTAAGGTGCTTTTTTATTTGCCTATAGATACCCTTCTTTTTCAAACATGTGAGTGTTTTCTGCCAAGTAGCCTCTATCAAAAAAAGGCACATGATGTGTCTACTATTTATGTTTTTGCAAAAATCTAAGTGTTCCTCTAAGGTCCTGAAAGCTGAATGAGACCCATGAAAAAAGGTACAAATATTCACTCCAGATAAATAGTATTGTGTCCCTAAATGATCCAGATTCCTTTCCTCCTCATTTTGTCCCTTTCCCTGGGAAATCCATACCTCATCTGACCATGCAACCCACTGTCACTAGCACTTCAGAAATATTTTTTTCTAAACCAAATATCATCCCCTACACTGCTGGCATCTGTCGAGGTTTAGGATGCCCAAGAGAGTTCCACATATTCTGGAAATCTGTAGAGCAAACAGGTAGTCCAGGATGTGGTAGTATCCCTCTATGCTCAGGGCCACCAAAGATGTTCAATGCCCCTTTATCAAGAAGAAGCATTCCTTGGAAATTGACATCATTATACGCTAATTTACCAAGTCTAAGAACCAAAATTTCCATAATCAGTGAAGTTGTGAATGAAAGGTCTTGGCATCTGACTACTACCTACCCATGACACCTGGAAGGGTGCACTCATTCACCCAGCAGTTGTTCATTCCAGGGTTCCATAGCTACTACAGTTATAGGACCCTTTTAAAAGACAGTTCCCAACCACTCCTGATGTCTTACTCTGTCTGTCAACTTCCATTTCCTCTCTGCTATCTGCGATCTAGTACCTTCCTATGACCCTCTTCATCTCTTCTGTCTCCCCACTCAGTCTTTCCAAACATGTGAGAAAATTTCTAGTTCATGGACATTCTACGATTCATGTTTCATTGCTCAGTATTCTGTCTTCATAGCAAGCTTTACCCTTGCAGGTAAACAAATGACCCACTCTCAAGCTGTTGGAAGCCAATTATGCTCTCTCTGGGTGAACACACTCCACAGCCATGCTTGGTTGAGCAGGCCATCGCAGAGATCTTGTTCTGAGATTGACTAAACAGTGAAACACCCCATTAGGTCCGTTCATTTCCCAAGGATGAGGTTATCACCATGATGGCTGAATTACCTATGGGTTTCAGATTTATGCCTTTGGGAGTTTCTTCCATCCACTCTTCATACCCCTGTATTGTCTCCAATTTTCGGGCATTTTTTGTTCCACAATTTTCCGTGAGTTATGACTGACACCATATTAAGAGACGATAGGTATTGAGCCTCCTTCGGCCACCTCCATTGGAATTACATCTTATTTTTAAGGGAATATATGGTGGTTACACTTTCAGTGGTATAACCATTCATTGCCTTTTTGTGGAGGAATGTCAAATACACTAAGAAGTATATCAATGGAATAAGAAAATGAAAGGAATCACATTACTGTAAAAAACGTGAGTATTCCATGGTTAGTTTCTTCCAGGAATGTTTAAATTTCATTTCTTAAATTAGATTGAAAGATCATTAAACTGTAGATACTTGGATGCATGAGATGATGTCAGAAGTAGGACAGAGTTCATTAGGGAAAGACAGCATCCTCCATGAGTATGTGGGAACCTGCCTCTGGAAGTGATATGCACTTATGCTAAACTACACTAAGTTTTGGATTGACTGTGTGTCTCTTTGTGTGCCTGTCTGTCCTTTAATTCTCAAACTCTGTCTGTCACTCACAATATCTGTCTCTGTGTATCTCTGTCTCTTTTTTTGTGTCTATGTCTATGTCTCTACACTCTAGGTGGGAGATTATAATTTTTCCTTCTTGCAGTGTGCCTGCATCATATATTATTGCAAAGTCCCCCTCATCGCTCTGTCTCTGTCTCTCTCTCTCTCTCTCTCTCTC